>NW_024885185.1:0-48387 GCF_019232065.1 Centrocercus urophasianus | reverse complement strand
TGTGTGGATGCATATGTGTGAGGATGCAAAGAGTGGAAAAACACTGACAGTTTTTGGAGCTACAGACATTGCAGGCATCTTTGGTTGGTGCTGAGCATTCATGGTGGCTGGTCTTGTCTGAGCTGAAAAGCTGTGGATGCCCATCCCTGGAGGTGCTCAAGGCCAGGTTGGATGGGGCCCTGGGCAACCTGATCTCTTGCATTATTCAATGGGTGGCAGTCCTGTCTGCAGAAGGAGGTTGGTCCCTTCCAACCCCAGCCATTCTGGGATTCTGAGATATATGAGTTTGGCACTCAAAAAATCCATGATTTGGAGAAGGGTGGGATGGACTAATGCATCTAAAACATTTTTCCTCTGGGTACGTCTCATTTCAACTGGTATTGAGGCTGTTGGGGAGTTGGTCAAGATCTTGACAATGATTTCAATGTGGTCCTTAAAGCCATGGGAGAAGCTGGAGTGGAGATGCCATTTCTCTAGCAAAGTGTTCCATGGTTTTTGTCTCAACCTGTAATGGAGTCTGTGCGTTTGCAGCTATGATGGAGTGCCATTTCTGATGCATGACAAGACACTCAGGAGAACAACGAATGTGGAGGAAGTGTTTCCAGGGCGGGCCTACGAACACTCTTCCATGTTCAACTGGACTGACCTGGAAATGCTCAATGCTGGAGAGTGGTTCCTACGGGTGCGTACCTATAGGATGTCCTGCAGCCATGGCTGTGGGATGAAAGCTCTGCCTAAACCCTCTGTGAGGTAGCTTCTCAGTAGGGTGGTCTGAACTGCATCTAGACCAAGCCTCTATGAACTGTATGTAGTTCAGTCCACTGCTAATCATGTAGTTTGACATCCCACCCAAGGCATTTGCAGCTGTCTTTAGGTAGCGTTGCACAAAGGTTGGAGCAGTGGCCTAGCCCCCAGGAGCACTCTATGGGAATTTGATTGCTTGGTCCTTTCTCTGCCTTGCAACCTGGGGTAGGGGAGAGAGATTGTTTTTCTCTGCTCCTCCTTCCGCCACTTGGAAGGAGGGACCTTAATGCCTGGTTGATACTACTCAGGACTCCCAACATCCCCCTGGAAAGGGAAATATGACTATAAAGGAAACAGAAAAGAGACTGTTGTGTTTTACTTTTTCCTTAATTTATACTTGGAGGTAATTGTTTCTAAAATGGAAAAAAAAAACATCCACAGAGATGTTCAGCTTTCAAAGTCTAAGGGAGAAGAAATTGCCTTGGGGTGGGCTGGTCCATCTTTTGGTGCTCAGCCAGCTTACAGGTGGGCTTTCTTTCTGTAGCCTGCAGCCATAACCTTCCTGGAGAGTATTAATTGTGGTCTGGAAGGAGGGCTGCATCAGTATGGCACATTCCAGCAAGCCTGATCATGGCTTACTGCAATGATGCTCAGGTACTGGTTTCATGTGTCTGTTTGAAGGTCCTTCAGTGCTTGCCTGGTAGTAACCTGAGCTGTAGTAGCATCACCACTGTTCTGATCTGTGGTGAGGAAGTCTGAATAAGAGCTGCATGTGCTGTGGCACAGAGACTTGCTGGGCCTACAGATGTGGTTGTTGGAATGGGAATGCTGTGAAAATGCCTCTTGCTAGGTGAGAAGGACAAAGACAGCAGCTGGAAGGCTGGTTTTGGAGATGTCCTTTGAGACACAGTCATTTCTAAAAGTCCTTTTGTCAGGAGAGTCCATCTGCTCCAGCATCCCATAGCTCCTCTCATATTGCCCTTAGTTCCCTTGGGGAAACCGAGGCATGGAAAAACACTTCAACAAAGTCCTAGAATGGCATTGAGTGTAGTTGTCAGCATCCCCCACTGTTGCTATGGTGGGATGGAAAAGGAGCTCCACCTGCACCCAGGGAGCCTGTGCTTCATGGTGGTAATGCTGGCATCTTTTACTTTCAGAACGACCCTTTCTGGACAGCTGGATCCCTCTCAAGGTCTGACTACTTGGAAGCTGCAAACCAGTCTGTCTGCAAGCTAGCAGATATGCTGGAGGTGATCAAGGATAATACATCACTCATCCTGAACTTCCAGGACCTGCCACCAGATCATCCCTATTACACGTCTTACATCAACATCACCCTGAAGACCATCCTGGCGTCGGGAATTCAGCAACGATCTGTGAGTTTGGTGGTATTTCCAGAATTGAACATCCTTATGGGTTCCCCGAGTTCTTGAGTGCCTCGTTTGACCCATTTGGATGCTTGATTTGGGGTGTTACTTGGAAGCTGTGCTGGGGAGGAAAATGCTTGCAGGCTGGACCCAAGGTCTTTGCATAGCTGCATGTCTGGTGGATGGGAGATAGCAGTCATAAACTGGACCAGCAAAAGGAGGCCTCTTCCAGACTTTCTTTCCTATAATTGCCAAGCTGCAATGGCACAGAGCTAGAAGTCAGTGTCCAGCCAGCCTCATTAGTTTGTCCTCTAATAGAATCACAGAATGACAGCATGGCCTGGGTTGCAAAGGAGCACAGTGCTCATCCAGCTCCAAGCCCTGCTGTGTGCAGGTCGCCAAGCAGCAGCCCAGGCTGCCCAGAGCCACATCCAGCCTGGCCTTGAATGCCTGCAGGGATGGGGCATCCACAGCCTCCTTGGGCAATCTGTGCCAGTGCCTCACCACCCTCTGGCTCAAAAACTTCCTCCTCAAATCCAACCTAAACCTCCCCTGTCTCACTTTCAAACCATTCCCCCTTGTCCCATCACTATCCACTTCCACAGGGGGATGAAGGGCACTGGAAAAACTGTGAGCAAAGAGATATGGGGGTGGTGAAGCTGTATTTTTCACCCAAGTTTGAGGCCAAACGTTTGGTCATTAATGAGTGTTGATGAGGTCTTAAACATGTGGGTTAAAGCAATGTAAAGCCCAGTGGTACTGCCATAATCATCCCACCCTCTGTATGGCACAACTGATAGAACTGCTTAGCCTGGCTCCTGCATCCACTTTATGCCTGGCCCCCGAGCCTGTCAACAGTAATTGATCTGACACATTTTCAAAGCCTGGTGTGAACTCTGGGAAATCCTTGCCTTGGGTGAGAAGAGATGTAGCCCTAATGAAAGAGAGTTGAATAAAACAGATCTCAGCCATGGGATGTTGAGAGGCTTCTCCTGCACCATCTTGTGCTGTCAGCATTAGTCCCTGTGCCCTGAATTGGGCAGGGAAGACAAACTGTTAGATGTGGGGTACACTAGACCTCACCTCATGAGCCCTTGGCTTGATCTGTTTCTACCTCAACCCGTTTCACCTCTAAATTTTCAAGCATTATGTATTTCTCTGTGTTCCCCAACCATCCTGAAGTGCATTTGGATATAAATCCAGGAGGCTGTGTGCCTCTCCTAGACTATTTGTATGACAAATAAGGCAAAATCTATTGTGCATATTTGCTTCTGGCTTAATGTAAACTGATTATCTGCAACCCTTGGCTGGTGTTACCTGCTTTGTGAACCCTCTTTGCCTTGACCTCCTTCTGCCTCTGCAGGTGATGTGGCTGCCGGACACGGAGCGGCAGCTGGTCAGGCAGATTGCTCCAGCTTTCCAGCAGACTTCTGGCCTCAAGTTGGATGCAGAGCGCTTGAGAGAGAAGGGCATCGTGAAACTCAACCTGCGTTACACCAAGGTCACGAATGAGGATGTCAGGTAGAGTCCTCCCTTTGGATGTGGTGTTGGCAGCACGTTGCTCTACAGCCACGTGTGCATCCCTGTCCCAGCAGCATCTTTCTTGACCTGTCTGTATACAAGCACTGTTTCAGATGGACTTGCTGTTAAAAAACCTGAGCTGTGCCAGCTCGTCCCTCCCATTACCCAGAATCCAGGCTGTTCCCAGGATTGCTCATTTGCCTCATAGAATCGTTAAGATTGGAAAAGACCTCTAAGATCATGAAGTCCAACCGTCAGCCCATCACCACGTTGCCCCCAACCATGTCCCTCAGTGCCACATCTGTGTCTCATACATGATGATCCTTTCTGAAATACAGATCTTTGAATATTTCTTATTCCATTGTTATCTCTGGAAAAAGGTGATCTCTGGAAAAAGAGATCACTGTCAGCAGCTGCCCTGTTATCTGTTAATCTGCTCCAGACCTTCTGTGGCAGATTCTTGATTAGTCTGGTGTCTAATCTAGTTCTCAGAACTTTTTTGGCAGACAATTCACATGTTCTGTTGCTGTCACCTGTTTAGAGTGGTTAGGCCTTGTCTTTAATGAGACTGTCACAGCATGTGCAGCCTTCTGGCAGTGTGTATCTGAACTGCACACAGTGCTAGCTCATGGCTTTGCCCTTTTCTCAGAAAGCGTGGGTTGTCTCTCATAGAGACCTTTTCCCTTTTTTGGAGTTCACATTTATTCCTTGCATAAGTATTTGAGAAATGAAACTTTTTCAGATGGAAAAAAAAACCAAATGTATTTAAATGATTTGTCTTACTATACATTTGGGGCTGGAAAGAGAGAAGAACTGTTTGCTTTGTCTCCTGGAGAGGACCATATGCCTGCTTTGGAAACTGGAAGATGTATCCCTGCAACTGTCCCTAAAACAAGGGCATGGGAACTGTAGGAACTCATGTTGCAAACTCGATCAGTTTTTAGTTAAGCAGACTGCCTGTGAAACATGATGAGCATCTGAGGTAGATGTTAATTTTACATCAGCATGATGAGGTGCTGTATCTGTCCTTTATGATGATGTGTCTGAAGCAGGCTGAGTCCTGGGGCAGGTAGTGCCTGGGAGGAAAAGAAAGCTTGTGCATTCCAACCACTTGACTGCAGTGCCATTGGCTTGCCTATGAGGTGACTGTGCCCTTTTAAAAACCTACTTCATGTGATTCATAGCTAATATGTCTGTGTTTCAGCAGTGCAGATGATGAGAACTCTCTGAGATGGAGATTTCAAGTTGAATATTAAGAATAATTTCTTCTCCAAAGAGCAGTTGGGCACAGGCATGGGCTGCCCGAGGTGGTGGTGGAGTCACCATCCCTGAAGGTGCTCAGATCTGTGGGGATGTGGCACTGAGGGACTTGTTCAGAGGGCACGGTGGGATGCTTTGGAGTGGGATGTTGGGTTCTTGGAGGCTCTCCATCTGTAATGACTTAACATGAGCCAGCAGTGCGCTCTGGCAGCTCGAAAGGCAAATGGGATCCTGGGCTCCATCAGGAGAAGGGTGGTCAGCAGGGACAGGGAGGTGATTGTCCCTCTCTACTCGGCTCTTGTGAGGCCCCATCTGGAGTCCTGTGTCCAGGTGTGGAGCCCTCAGTACAAGAAAGACATTGAGATTTTGGAAAGGGTGCAGAGGAGGGCGACTGAGATGATCAGGGGGCTGGAGCACCTCCCCTATGAGGACAGGCTGAGGGAGTTGGGCTTGTTCAGCCTGGAGAAGAGAAGCTGCATGGTGACCTCAGTGCAGCCTATCAATACCTGAAGGGAACCTACACCCACGAGGGGAGTAAACTCTTCAAAAGGGCTGACAACAGCAGGACTAGGGGAAATGGATCGAAGTTGAGGGAGGGAAGATTGAGGTTGGATGTTAGGGGGAAGTTCTTTACAAGGAGAGTGGTTGGGCCCTGGAACGGGCTGCCCAGGGAGGTTGTGGATGCCCCGTCCTTGGACGTGTTCAAGGCCAGGTTGGACGGGGTCCTGGGCAACCTGATCTGAATGTGTGTGTTTGGTGGCCCTGCTAGGCAGGGGGGTTGGAACTACATGATCCTTGAGGTCCCTTCCAACCCGGGTGATTCTGTGATTCTGTGATTCTGTAATGATTCTACGATTCAATGAGATGAGGCACTGATGACTGCAGGACTCACCCCTCACTCTTTCTTCCTTCTGGCAGAGACTACATGGCAGCAAACCTGAGCGTGAATCTGTACACTGTGAATGAGCCCTGGCTGTACTCCATCCTGTGGTGCACTGGTGTCCCGTCGGTCACCTCCGACAGCTCCCACGTCCTTCGCAAGGTGCCTTTTCCCATCTGGTTGATGGTAAGCACAGAGCACAGCAAAGTGCCGTGGACCCTGGAAGTAGGGAACACCATGGGGAAGGTTTAGAGGTTGTTCACTGCATTCGTATTACCAGGGGCTTATTCCAAGGATGTTCAGGTTCAGTGTGGCATTGGCCTTGAGTGTTTTCACCCTCTGTATGTCTAAGATGGCGAAGGATCAATGCACAAAACCTTCTTTCAGGTCTTTCCTAATGCAGTATTTGGGGACCTCATTTAACCCAACCAACTTTTTTGTATTCCTTCAGTGTAAAAACATCTTTCCAGACTTGCTGAGCATCTACTAGAGTTGCAGTTTTGTCTGGTTTTAATACCAAATGAGGACAGATTTTACCTCTGGCTACTCCATTTCCATACTAGGAACAGAGTCCTTACCCATCACACAGGCAACAAACCCTCTGAAAGCTCTGCTAGCACTTTGGGTCTCTGAACCAAACAAAACATTCACATTGGAGAGGAGGGAAAATAGTTGCATCATGGTATTCCCCAAACAAGCTCAGCTGCAGAGGTGTACATGGATGTCATGGGGCTATTTTTTGGTAACAGATTTTTATGGGGGTAGGACAGGAGGCAGCTGTTTTGCCACTGCTCTGGGAGATCCCATTGGGAAAGGGGAAATAAGATGAGCACAAGGGGAATTCAGCAGGTGTTATCTGCATCTTCAGCTGGAGGTAGGACCTCATCTGTGCATCTGTGAATGTCATTAGTCATAGCTTAACCTACTGCTTGTATCTGACAACACAGATTTGAACTGGTGTGAGCTGAAGATGGAAAACTGAAAATGGTCAGCAGACTGATCTGTTGGCATCAGAAATTGTCACTGTCTGAATTCTGCTGCTGCAAACATCTCCCTTCCTCTACAGTTGGCAGGAGTTTTGGGTACATCACTGGCAGCTCTTTACTCCAAAATCCTCACTGACAGCTATGAAAAGCAGCTGATGCTTGGAGCCCTCCTCCTAGGGCTCTCCCGTCTGTTGGAATTCCAACACAGCATCCCATAGAGGAGGGCTTTGGAAGTGGAAAGCTTCAGTTGGGGTTCTAACCCCAACTTGATGTCCTTAACCTGAGTGCCCAGTGTGGTGCACCCATCCTGCCTGCGTTTTTGAGATTCTTCCTGAAAGGTTTGGGCTGCCCTCTGGATTCCAGTTTTTTGTGCTCATAAAATCTTTGCTAACTCTGAGCTTTCTGGGGATTTTATGGGCATTACAGATTTCTTTTTTTTCAATCATCAATATAAAGTGCTAGAGTTTGCCCAGAAGGTTCTGTTCATGTCTGCCTATTCCTTGGGATACATCATGGGAAATACAACTTTTGTCCCCACAGGAGAACCTGATACTTTGGGTGTTGTTGTGGAATACTAATTTGGATAAGTGAAAAACTTAGCTGTGCAGATTTTCTTTTGTCCTAGAAGCCTCCTGAGTTTTCATTCAAAACATCTGTGATAGTGTTCTCCAATCAGGAAAAAGGCATTTTTGTGTCTTAATAAATGCAGGAAATTAGACAGGTGTTATTGCAGCATCAACACAACGTCAAAGGTCTCTTTTCCATTATAAAGTTTGAAAATAAAGGATGAAATGTCTATCAGAAGTGTTAGCTAATTAAAGCACTGCCATGCTCTTCCTGCTGGATAAATTGAGACACACAAAGAGGCAGTGACCAGAAAAACTAATTATTCTATTCTGGGAGACAGAGGTAGCAGTGTTGGTGGTTCCCAACTGGTTTTACCTTTGTCACCCTACTGCTGCATGAACTCCCCTTTCTGCATTGTGTTCTATTTCTCCAATTAAATATTATTTGTCTGCATTAATGGCATTGGCCATTGGGATGTTTGTGCCTGGGCTGGTAATAAATCAGAAACCTTTTCCTTAATTGGGACCGTGTCCTTCAGGATTGGGCTGGCCAAGCAGAAGTTTGTTGGCTGTTGCTGGTGGCTGTCATGGGTGGGTGTCTTCTGAGCATCATCAGGAGTTGATTATTAATAGTTATTACTTAGACCAGCAAATGTAGCAAGAGTTGCCTGTGCCTTAAAAGACAGAAATCGACAGAAATATTGTTTGTTTTCCCACAGGCTTGGATTTCCAAAGAGCCTCTCACCTCACCTTGAGGTTCAGCTGAGATAGGGAACTTCCAGCCCACAAAGCTCTGAGAAAACATCAGCACGTGCAAAATGCTTAAAGCTTAAAGCTCTTCCTGTTTGCTTCCTGATAATGCCACCTCAAGTGACAGGCTGACATTAGAAATGTCGTAAACATGATTTATCTGTGACCCTTGCAGCTCTGTGCTTTTCTTTACTCAGAGAGTGGTGAGGTGCTGGAACAGCTGCCCAGAGAGGCTGTGATGCCCCGTCCATCCCTGGAGGTGTTCAAGGCCAGGTTGGATGGGGCCCTGGGCAGCCTGGGCTGCTATGAAACGTGGAGGTTGGTGGCCCTGCCTGCAGCACAGGAGTTGGAGCTTCGTGGTCCTTGAGGTCTCTTCCAACCCAAGCTGTTCTGTGATTCTTTCTGCCCTGGTGGTGACTTCAGCAATGTCTGGTCTCCCTGTGCATATACACAGCTTTAAGATCTGCTCCTGTTCTTTGTCTTCCAGCCTCCAGACGAGTACCGCCTAATCTGGATCACATCCGATCTCATTTCATTTATCATAATTGTAGGAGTTTTTATATTCCAGAAGTAAGTAGCATTGTTGTGGCTCAGCTCTCGTGTATTCGTGCTGTGTGTTTTCATTGAGAGTGTGGGGTGGAGGCAGGAGAGAGGACTGTGGTGCTCCTCAAGCATGTGGATTGCCATAGCAGGAAAACTGATTAAAAATTCCTCCAAAGACTGCAAACAGTAATTAATTCCACTTCTGAGATGACATTTGAATTCGATGAAGTCAGTGCTTTTAAGAGGAATAAGAGATCTCACAGCAGGAATGGCAGACTCCTTGCTCTTCTCATAAATGTGCGTGGGAGAGAAACCTTAAGTGTTTTTGGGGAAATGGACATCAAGAAGTTTAAATGCTATAGAAAAGGTGAGGAAATGGTTTGAGTTTCCACAGTTATAGTTTTTACAGCAGGGTTGTCTTTTAGCTTTTCTAAAATCAGTTGGTTTCCATTAGGATGAAGAGAGTTACGTAAGCGATGCAAAACCGTTGCAGCTTAGCAAATCCAATCAGTTGCCCAACTGGATGCTTGGAGAAAAAAATCCCCTTTTCAGCAAGGAAAACGTGGAGGCAGAAGCCTCTAGGACCCTGAACACAGACATGGAGCAGAAAGGCTGGGAGCAGGACAGGCTTAAGACACCGATGAATCAGTAGGAGATAAATCTACTTGCTAATGGTAGAGTTGGCCAAACCACCCTCTTGATTATAAGGGAGGAAATGCGTCCTCCTGGTGATGTGCCTGCTCTCCTAAGAGGCACTTTAGCTGTCAGTGATGACACTGAAATAACCCTCTCTGGGAAAGCACGAGCTCAGGAGGAGGAATGCTCTTCCCCCAGTGAGAAGCAGCAGCCTTCCCCTGGGAAAATGTCATTTTGAAATTGCACCTCGCTCTTCGCCCGGCTTTGTAATCTCACCTGCTTTAGCATGCACAAAGCACTGTGCTAGAGACAGCAAGAAGCTTGTGCTTTCCTTCTTTCTTGATCTCCAAAATGCCTTTGTGTTAGGAGTAGCAATTTCATTTCCTTCAGCTTTATGAGCCAGTAATCTTGCTGTCATGCTGCCCCGGATCATCTGCTTGCAGCAATTCCTTTCCCTCCCCAGGGCAGATAATTACCTGGGCATTTTCACCACGCTACAGCAGCCTACTGCTCCTGCCAACACCTGCTATGGATTTGACTTCAGGCCATATGTTGGGTCTGTTGATTATGTCCTTCTAAATTTACAACTCGCACAGTCCCAGGCTGGTAGACCAGTGCCCAGTAGGTCATCCATTCCAGCACAGCATAATAGGATGAGAAGCAGATTCAAACCCCTCTCAGATTCGATTTACCAACACTTAACAAAACCAATGACCTAAATGAGATTAACCAATCTGTTTATAATTTTGCTCAGACGTCTTGCAGCCAATTAAACCTTTCCTCCAGGTGGACGTTGTGGCTGTGTTGTCTGGAAGCTTCCTACAATCCCTCAGTTTCATCAGTGGATTTAATAAGAGATTTCCCTGCCCTTCAGACTTTTATTTCTCAGTCAGGGTCAAAAATGCACTGAGGAGGCTGAAGGAAGGGACTGAGCTCCTTAATGCTCTTCTGTCAAGAGCAGAATTTAAAGGTCATGGCAATGAAATACTGCATAGAATCATTAAGGTTGTAAAAGACCTCTAAAATCATCCAGTCCAACCACTGACCCATCACCATCTGAAGAGTTTTGCATCATTTCCCAAAGCTGGTTTGGCAGGCTTTCTCTATCATGCCCACAGGGCACATCCAAAAGAGTTAAACTAAGCCATACCGTAGGCTATAGGTCTGCTACATGGGCATTCTGATATATGGACTGCTCCTCTCCCCAGAATGTTTTTCCAGCTTGGAGGTGGTTTGGTGGTGTAGGGAGAGAAGAATCAGGGTGAGGAGTGGAAGGATTTTGGGATTTCTCTCCCCTGGGACAGCTCAACCCCAAGTCAGTGGAAGGAAGGAGAATAACTCTAGCGTCAGAAGCTGGATTTTCTACATCGAAAGGCTTGCCCTCCCGAGAGCTCCTGCTCTGTGCATCCCACTTAGGAGATGCCCATTTCCCTGCTCTTCACGGCTGCTTCACCACGCAGAAGAATGGGTATCAGCTCTGAGTCTGTGCCAAAACCAAGTCTCAGCAGAGCTGCCTATCGACTCCCTGCTGACGCGACTCAGCTCCACGAAGTGGGGCTTGACGTTTGGCCTTCAATACGTCGTGTGTTTTTGTTCTAGGGGTTTTTTTTTATGTGTGTGTGTATGTGTGTGTACTTTTTCCTGAAGTCCTTTTTGGGGTAAAACAGAGCTGCTTCCTCCACGCAAGGACCTGAGGGTGGGTGGGACCAGAGGCACGGCTTCGATGTGCTTGTCTCTCTCCTCCGCATGGCTTGTCTCTCCTCCATAGGGCAGGGATTGCTCCTGCTCTTCTACTTCAGCTCTGGGAACAGGATCGTGCCAGGCCTTCCAGGAGGGAAATACCAACTGTGATGACTTCTAACCAATCTTTTTTGCCTCTTTGCCTTGTTTATTTTCTTACTGCTCTGACTGTTGTGCATGTTCCTCCTCTTTCTCTCTCTGCTGCATTCTGGCATCTCACAGCTATCACATGATCAGGTAATTCTGGTGCTTTCCTCCTCTTTCTCTTTTTCATTCAGCCTTCCTTTCTCTCTTTCTTTCTCCCTCTCTGCTACGGCTTCACTGCAGACAGACAGTGCAGGATGCAGCTTTTCCATGATGCTTTCAAACATCTGGCTTCACAGGGGGACCATAAGAGTCAGAACATTGCATGGTCCATAGCCACGAGCACCACGGGAGCCTGATGCTGGAGCTGGTGGATGCTTTGAAGGCAATCTGACCTTTCGTTACAAAGATCAAAGTTGTGCCCTTTAACACAGCCCTGTTCTGAGGTCCTGCAGTGTGCTGAAATTGGGCACTTCCCCATGGAGATGATGCTTTCTCCGTGGAAATGATTTCACTACAAAATATCCTCTTCCTGCGTTTACCAGAGGTTTTTTGGGACCAACCTCTTCTAAGCTGGCTAATGCTAAATAAGATGAAAATGTAACCTGTTCAATTATATCAAGTATCAGTTCTCCAGCCTGGGTGTTAATTAATAGGTCTAACAGCTGAACAGGTTTGGCTCAATGACTGCTGCACTCATTGGAGCTTTGGAGGCTTTTCCCAGTTACTTTTTCCCAGAAACTGGAAATACAGTCTGAAAATAAAAACAGCAGTGAACCCAGGAATGGAATGAGCCTGGGATTTTGGATTCAAAGTGCCATAAATTGCCAACCCAAATTTCTCCTTGCGTTGACTGTTTTCTCAGTGGTAGTTCTCATCCCCTTGGAGGGAAGCACTGTCACCTTTCTGCAGTAAAGCCTTTACCATGTCCTTACTCAGACCAAACTCTCCATGTTACCTTCTCCATTCCTTCTGCTTGGCACCATGGGGTTGCATTTTTGAGGACTGGCTCCTCCCTATGCGTGCTCAGCCCCCCCTGTTCCCCTACCCACCACCTTTGGGGTTGGGGTTGGCCATCTGGAAGCATCGCCTGCTCCACCAGGTACTTGGAATTGCAGTGTTCCATCCTTGCATCACCTCACCAAAATGGGGACAAGGAGGCTGAGTGTTCTCCTCCTTTCAACTCTCCATTGCTCTCTGGCATTTTTCATGTGGGTGGGGAGAAGAGAGAGGCATGGAGGAGTTGGTCAGGCTTTAGACAACAGGTGTTCAAGGCCAGGTTGGATGGAGCCCTGGGCAACCTGGTCTTGTATCAGATCTGGAGGTTGGCGGCCCTGCCTGTGGCAGGGGGGTTGGAACTTGACGATCCTTGAGGTCCCTTCCAACCCAAGTCTTTGTATGATCCTATGAATAGCAGGATGGGGACTGTGTGGTTGTGTCTGGCTTGGCTCTTTGCTCACTACCATTTTATGACCTTGGTACCAACCAACTCTATTTTTTCCCCAGTCTGTCCTCTCCCATCTCCTTTCCCTTCCATTTCTCCTCAGCCCAAGCACCCTAGTCCTGGCCCTAACATGGTGTGTGCTGTCTCTGTGTTGTTGTCCCAGTATTTTTTAGTCTGTTCCTATCCCATGTCCGTCTGGTCTGCTTTGATGCCTCCCAGAACACGAACAACCTGCTGTCTGTCTGACACAACGAGCCCTGCTCTGGGCTGCCCTTTTTGCACATGTGACCGGTCACAACAGAGTCCAAGGGGGTAGGAGAGGTGTTATTTCCTATTAAATAAGCTTCCTGGTGACCCTAAGTCTATTGAGCTCAGCAGAAAATGTTTCATGCAGCGTAGATTGGTGTCGCATCATGGTTAAATAGACTGATGGCACCTCTGCTAAGAGGGTATTTCAAAATGGGGGTGGTACTGGGAGCTTGGTTTGCTTTGCATGGAGCTGCAAACAGCTGTAGAAGCTAACTGAGTAATTGCATGACCCTTGCAGATTTGGGCTGGTTTTGATGTTCCTCCTTGGGTGCATTCCATTCGAAAATGCATCCCAGCTATGAGCCCTGCTCTGCTCCTTTTACCTGGAGCTGAAATTCCCTCCTGAATGCTCAGCAAGTCCTGACTGAACCTACTAACACTCCATACTAGCCCAGAAAAGGGCCACAAAATGTTAGGGGAGAGAACTCAGAGGGCACCTGGAGTCAGTGTGCTTCAGCTCGGGTGCGTGCACAAATTTCACCCAGAGAAGTGGTGCAAAAGCTGTCAGAGTGCTTGAGCTGGGGCATCCTGTCCAGAGCTCTGTGCCCTCAAGGGGCCCAAGCCCTCTGTGGGATGACTCAAGCAAGAGATCACCCTGCATCTAGGCCATGCAATCCAACCTAATGCTCCATGTCCTAATGCTGTTGGCACAGGGAAGACCCAGCATGGTGACAAAACGTTTTTTGGTCCTGATTAAGGAATTTCTTATCCTGTGAGACCCTGTGCACGTATTGATCTTAGCTGGATCTGCCGGTGTGGGACAGTAAGGGAACAATGGCCATCTTCCAAGTTTAAGCAGCTCGGATTAGATGATGATGATAAAAGAAAAATCATTTTGGGGGCTTGTTTTTTTTTTTAAACTTTAATATCTTCTCCACCTCCTTGTGCTCCTTCTGGGTTGCTTTTGTCCACGGGTCCATGAGCTGTGCACTGTGACCATCCCACACCGTCCCACCCCATCTGCCCTCTGTAGCAGAGCCCTGTCTTCATCCATGCTCCAACAGTGTGGTGTCACCCCTTGGGATTTGGGAAAAATAAAGTGGAAACCATGGAAATCAGCACCAGACAGATTTTATTTCACTTTATTTTGAATGGAACAACACCAGGACCTCATCTATGATTGTTTCAGGCCCGTGCTGTAGGGCCAGACTGGTGTGGAGCTTCTCAAATCTGCTCCTGGGATGGGGAGGGAGATGGAAATGTAAGAGAAGGCAGATGTCACTCACCCCCACCCAAAAGAAAAAAGGAAAAACAAACAAACAAAAACCATAAAGGGCAGGAATATCACGTTTTTATTCGATGGGTAGCCACTAGATGGTGCCAGAAGATCAGAAAATCCATAGGCTGCCCTAAATCTCTGCTATTTTTCCAGCAAAGAGCTTTGTTATGTGCCTGGCTCCGGCAGGGAGAATGGGAATCACTGAAAGCCTTCCTCTGTGTGCAGGAGGTGGAACAAATTGGTGGGTTGGGGGCTGTGAAAACCCACTAAGCCCTGATTTCCCTTTATTTGAAGGAAACATTCCTCCAATTCCTGTATTTTCCTTGAGGATCTGTGTTACGGAAATGCTCACGGGGTGAAAAAGAGCTTTACAAGCAAAGCCCTACTTAGCTTTGCTGCTGTTGTTGCATTTTCTTTATGTGCACTTTTAGAACAAAAAGCCTGGCCAGTGTTAATGTGCAGCCAGGTTCTCATCAGCTTTATGTTGTCATTCACGTGAGGGAAATTTTTGGTGAAGCTAAAGAAAAAAAGCGTGCATTTTAGGCTGGAAGCATTTAAGCAAAGACCTGGCAACTGGGGAGGGAACTGCCCTGAGATAAATTCCATGCAGGGGCATTGTACATAAAGATCTACCTGCATTGGGAGTGCTCGTGCTTTCCTTCCAAGCATCTCATGCTGATGTCTTTGCTGCGTGTCTCAGGTTTGAGACTTGAATTTTTCTTTGAGTTCTCTTCTCCTACAAATGCAAGCAAGAAAAAAGAAGTTCCTTCACTTGGCTCAGTCTTTGTTCCCTTGTAACCACTCTCAGAGTCAAAACAGTTCACCTCCTTAGTGCAGTTGTCCAGCTGATGTGGTGCAGAGGGGTTTGGGGTGCCTGCAGTCCTTGTTGGAATTAGTGGGATTGGGATGCTGAAGGCGGTTTGGAGATAACTCCTTTTTATGTTTGTACCCTCATCTCCAAACATCCTCTTGCCGTCCGGGGTTGTGTTGGTACAAGGGCACGAAAGCATTGAGGGCCTCCGGGATTTGGTCTTCCCAGTGTTGGTGAGCACTTTGAGGATGCTGTCAGGGGTGGGGAGACCCAGCCCCTGATTTCCCCTTCTTCTCTTGTAGGTGGCGCTTAGGAAGCATCAGGACCTACAACCCAGAGCAGATCATGCTCAGCGCTGCCGTCCGCCGGTCCAGTCGGGATGTCAAGATCATGAAGGAGAAGCTGATCTTCTCAGGTATGGATCAGGGCCGCTCAGTCGAAGCTCTGTGCTTCATCCTTCAGTTGTCACTCTGCTGATGGAGGAGGCAGAGTCTCAGGCTCATGAAGGTTGGCAAAGATCCCAACGGTCACCAAGTGCAACCCTGACCCACCTCCACCACCCCCACTGACCATTTCCCTCAGTGCCACACCTTGATGTGGGTCTCGTCTCCCACTGGTGGGATGGGATGGCTGGACTGACCCTGCTGTGAGATGTGGTCACTTTTGGGATGTGGTTCTGGCTCCTCAGTCCCATACAGCTGAGGGTTTTCATGTTGGTACGCAGCATCTTCCTCTTAGTGTGTCTGTCCAAGACCACCTCCAAGAAAGATCTCAGGCATCTGTACAAAGAAGGAAACATTTAGTTTTACAAGGCTAAAATCGATGTGTGAAGCTGGAATGCTCACGTTTGAAGGAATGTGACTGTAGTCTGCCTTTGGGCTCTTTTATTGGCTTTTTTTCCTGGAGATCTCCAGCAGGGATCAGGGTTTATTGTACGAAGACAAGCTGTGCATCAAAGATTTTACTGTGAGGAGAGCAGGCCTGATTCTACCCTCCATTGATGGTCAAAATGAGGAGTAAACCCAGGGAAAACAGAGTAAGAGAGCAGTTGATCAGAGGAAAATTAAGCCTCCCCACTGTTTTCTAGGCATGAAATCTCTTAGAAACAAAGCACCTTCTGAGGTCAGGGGTGCGTGTTAATATTTTGTGCCTCTGAAACAAACGGTTTCACTTAGAGTTGGTGGACATGATTAAAACATCAGTGGGTGTATATTTTCCACAGTGACTACAGGAATCTTCCTGGTTCCAGAGCAGCAAATAGGGTAGAGATGATGTTCAGATATTTCTTTTTCCAAAGGTCAGTAATTCAGCATAGCATCACACGTATGGCAAGGTCCAGTTTTGCCTCTGGTGATTATGGAGCTTACAGGATCTGAAATTTAGAGATGAGCTCCAGCTTGGAGGTAATTCATTGCTGGATCTTAAATCGGGTTAATGCTACTGAAGCCAGAAGGAAATCCCTTTAGGATAAGATGGATCTCAATCTCAAATTGCATCAGGAGAGATTCAGACTGGATGTTAGGAGGTTCTTCACAGTAAGGATGGTCGAGAATTGCAGTGGGCTGCCCAGGGAAGTGGCAGTGCCCCATCCCTCATGGAACTTAAGGGACATGGATGCGGCACTAAGGGATGTGGCTTAGTGATGGGACTTGGAGGTCAGGTTGGTGGTTGGACCGGATCCTCTTGAAGGTCTTTTCCAACCTAGGCGATGCTATGATTTTACTGGCTGCTCATCCACGAGGGTCTCCTGTATCTCGCACCACTGTGACAATGTCCCCCCTCTCCTTCACCCTCCCCAGAGATCAACAGCGGCGTGGAGACCACAGACGAGCTGTCCCTCTGCTCTGAAAATGGCTATGCCAACGAGATGGTCACCCCCACGGATCATCGGGACACCAGGCTGCGGATGAACTGAGGGGCTCCAGCCCAAGCCCACGTCTGGCCGACCCCGTGTTTGCAACGAGAGCTGCGCTCTCCTGCTCTCCATGGGATGGGAAACTTTGATGAACTGCTGGCCGGGCAGAGATCCCTTTCCATTCCACCATCAGTGGCTGCTCCACCTCTCTGGTTCTGAGATTGAGGGGCTTTTTTTTTTTTTTTTTGTAAATATGTAGAAAATCTGAATTCCTTTTTGTCTTTTTTTCTTTTTTTTTCTTCCTTGAGTGTAATTTTTCCAGGGCATGAGTGGAAATACCGTGTTCATTAAACCCTCTACGTTATGGCTGAAGTTATTTGAACCTTGACGTGACAGCCTGAGTCCCCCTGGGGGGAGTTTGGGACAGTTCCCCCCCACCCTGCTCCATTCCTTCCCTTGATGCATCGACTGTGTAGCTGAATTGTTTAAACTGTATGTTGTGAAGTTCTCGTGAAGTGTCATTTTTTTTTTCTGTTTTCCTCCCCACCTTTTCCCTTCCTGGGCAATGAAGTGTTAGCTGTAATTGAACAGGAGCCTGCTTGGAGGAGAGAAGCTTTCCTTGGAGAGGAGATGGCACTGCTCTTCCATGTCGGAGTACAGAGCTGGGGAAGGAGTTGCACTGGCTCAGACACTTGGGCACATTCTCTCTGTCCCATTCCCCATCCCCAAAACTTGGATGTCGACAGAAAAATGGCCTTCTTGAAATGTCTGTAGGCAAATCCTGGGCAGTAGCTGCAGGTTGGCCTCTGCTGGCAGCAATGCTTTGATTTTGCTGTTCTTTTTCTATCTTCTCCGTGAGTTGGGCTCCATTGGGCGCCTGGATGGCTTGCAAAAAGCAATGCCATGGGCACCATCACTGCTCCCATCTGGCTAAAGTGCCTGCTATGCCACGTGGCACTTGCAGTTGCTCCTTACTTCACTGCATCCACGCAGGAAGAGGAGCAGCAGCAGCGTGAGCCCCTCTGTGCCCAGCAGATGCCCCTGAGTGAAGGAGATGTAAATAGTTTGGAAGCTGAAGTAGCCCAGGACAGTAATTTATTCCTGCAAGGAGATGTTTCCTCCTTGCTTTGAAACCAGCATCTTTAAAGCTGCATGTCAGCATCCTCCAGAGGAGCAGCGGTCTTGCAGCAGATGCACACTCCCAGTGCAAAAGGCTTGAAACCAAAATCCTAGAGCAGAGATCTAAAGAAACATGAAATAAAGCTTAGAAACCACACTGATGGTGGTTGTGTTTTATCCCTGCACTGATTCAGCCTAAGAGTGGGGTGCTCAGCTCCCTGCTCTCAGCCTCCAAGGTCTCACTGGGCAGAGCCTGTTTTTGGGTCAGCATTCTGTTTGTGTGGAGCTGGTTCCCAGAGCAGCTGAATCCAGCTGGAAGGCTGACAGTGATGTGAATGGCTCCTGGCTCGGTCCCTGTGGCCTTCTGCTGTTGGGTCACTCCTTCCCTCACCGGATCTTGGTTGGTACAATGTGCAAAGTGGGAAATCCCATTGAGCACGAGCTTCCTTTGAAGCTTGGTGTGTTCCACCTTGGAAATGCCAGGACCATGGGAGCTGTTTCCCATGGTGGGAATGTGACCCGAAGCTCAGGCTTTGGGCTGAGCCTGCTTGCTGAGCCCTGGGAGAAGTCGCCTTGTAGAAAAGAAAGGAGGTTTGGGGGATGCTGATGTGCCTCCTAAGGCAAACCTGGAAAAGCCAGAAGGAAGCCACAGCAATCAGCCTCGGGCAGATCGTCCTTGTCGTGGCAGCACTGAAGTTTTGAATCTTGAATGTACTGAAGTAGCATATTGAAACCTCAGAATCTTGGGTTCGGTGCATAAGAATGAGAGTGCAGAAGTGGTCGTTGCAGTCATGCAAAGAGAAAGAAGGCATGCCAAAGTGACATAAGGAACATACCTCTGTTAAGAATGCAAGTAAACAAATCTGAACTGTGATGCTTTATAAGCACCTTCTAAGCAGCACAAATTAAGGCTTTAATTTGTCTGCATCTACCTTGGATTTTCATGAATGTAGGTGGAATGAGTCCCTACTCCACGCTCCCTCTTATCCTCCTCAAAAGCTGATCTTCTATATGGAACTCTCTTGAGTCTGTGACACATGGTGGCTGGTTATTTATTTTTTTTCCTGCAGAATCACAAGGTTTTGGTGGATTTGAAGGCTTTTGAGATAAAAGTTGCTTATCCCCTTACTGAGGTGCTGCACTGAAGCATTCCTGGCGGGTTGTCATTGCCAGTGAGAGCTGTTGTTGAATCTTGGCATCTGTTGATAATCACCTGCATGTTCTGTTCTTATCCTTGGAGATGACATTATTGAAAGGTGAAGTGCTTAAAAGCTTGGAAGTGTTAAAAGTGATCCAACCAAGAGTCACTGTCTTCACAATTCATTTTTTTTTATGATGAGACCCAAACTCTATGCGTAACGCACCGACTGTTACCGTTATCGTCCTGAAGATTTGCTACTTTTTTTTTTTTTTAAAGGAATATACTTTTTTGATGAAAATAGAGCTAGACCGAAATGAATTCTGAGATGCTCTGTGAAATAAACTGTCAGTATTCCCCTGCCCGTCTGTGATCTTGTTGTGTGTTTCTTGCGTTTTGATCTTCGTGTTTCTGCATTTCGTGCTTTGTGGGAGAACCTCAAGGTCTGACTTCAGGTTGGAAATTAGGAACAATTTCTTCTCCAAAAGAGCGGTAGTGTTCTGCACAGCTGCTGAGGGAGGTGGGAGAGTCATAGAATCATAGAATCACCAAGGTTGGAAAAGACCTAAAAGATCACCCAGTCCAACCGTTCACCTATTCCCAACAGCTCCCACTAAACCACGTCCCTCAACACAGCATCCAGCCTTTCCTTGAACACCCCCAGGGTCGGTGACTCCACCACCTCTCTGGGCATCCATTGCAGTGCCTGACCAACCTTTCTGAAAAGTAATACTTCCTCATGTCCAGCCTGAATCTCCCCTGCTGTAGCTTGAAACCATTCCCTCTGCTCCTATCACTGATGACACGAGAGCAGAGGCCGACCCCCAGCTCACTACAGCCTCCCTTCAGGAAGTTATAGAGAGCAGTGAGGTCTCCCCTGAGCCTCCTCTTCTCCAGGCTGAACATTCCCAGCTCCTTCAGCCTCTCCTCATCAGCCCTGTGTTCCAGACCCCTCACCAGCTTTGTTGCCCTCCTTTGAACACGTTCCAGGGCCTCAATATCTTTCTTGCAGTGAGGGGCCCAAAACTGGACACAGTACTCGAGGTGCGGCCTCACCAGTGCTGAATACAGGGGAACAATCACCTCTCTGCTCCTGCTGGCAGCACTGTTTCTGATGCAAGCCAGGATACCATCGGCCTTCTTGGCCACCTGGGCACACTGTCGGCTCATGTTCAGCCGAGCATCCATCAATACCCCCAGGTCCATTTCCTCTATGCAGTCCTCCAGCCACACCGCCCCAAGCCTGCAGCGTCGCCTGGGGTTCTTGTGGCCAAAGTGCAGGACCTGGCATTTGGCCTTGTTGAAACTCATCCCATTGGCTTCAGCCCAGCTCTCCAGATCTCTCCAGATCCAGCTCCAGTCCAGATCCCTCTGTAGGGCCTCGTTACCCCCAGGCAGATCCACACTTCCAGCCAATTTGGTGTCATCTGCGAATTTACTGAGGGTGCACTCGATGCCCACAGGTGACCCTGACCCTGTCACCCTCAGGTGACTGACCCTGGAGGTGTTCCAGAACCATGGAAATGGGGCACTGAAGGATGGTCAGTGGGATGGGTAGGGTTGGGCTTGGGGACCTTGCAGGTCTTTTCCAACATTAATGATTCTATGACCAGAAGAATGTTTGGAGATCCTCCTCTCTGAGGTCAGTGCTGCACCCTCTCTCCCATCCCCATTTTATCCAACAGCAGTTGACAAGCAGTCAGGTGGAGAGGGTGCGACTCTGCAGACCCAAGTCTGGAGTTATAACTGCCAAATAAATATTAGGTGCTTGTGGCCACGTGGGGACAATGATGCACCAGTATCACTGATCTGGCAGCAGTTTTAAGCCAAACAAATAGGAAGCAATTAATTTCTAATACACACTGTGCACGTCATTGCCCCAGGGTGCTGTGAAGGCTGAAAAACATAAGCATGTTTGAAGAGGAATAATTGGCTCTTATGTCCATTAGCACTTATTAAACACAACAGTCTGGATGTAAGATCCAGCTTGAGAAGTCCCTGAGCAGTTCTTTGCTGAAAGTGTGTATTAAAGGAAGGGCTTGCTTGGCATCTGCTCTATTTCTTATTCTTCAGTCCAGGATCTGCTCCCAGCTGCAGACAGAGGGTGCTTTGGGTTAGGAGGGGATCTTGTCTGGGACAGCTTGGGATTCTTCTTTGTTAAGCAGCTGTTTTCTCCAGCTCATGAATGGCTGCATTAAGGGACAGATGAAAGGGATTAAAGAAAACATGGCTATATCCCATTGGTTGGTGACGGATAGTCAGTACTGTGTCAAGGATTTGACTGGCTGAGGGAATACCATTTGAGTGTGAAAAATAAAACTGCCCTAAGGGGAAGAGGGAGAGCTCCTGATTTCCACAGTACCGAATAATCCACAACGGGAGGCTGTGATTGCTGTGCCCTTGGGAAAGACACTAAAAAGTTGAAGGGAGAGAAATAAGAGTCATGTAGCCTGTGTCTGTTATTCAAATAAAAGAGCTGAGAATTGGCTGCTGGCTGTAAGCCCAAAGGGTTTGGGACAGCCAACGTTGTGCTATTTAACTCTTTCTTCTCTAAAACTGCCCATAGAAGCTTATTGGCACAGCTGTGATAGCTCTCATGGTACCTGGGAACCATGCCGGCGCAGTCACTTTATTGGCAGAGTTGCAGCCCTGTGGTCTGGGAGGTGATGCTGATGTGGCTGTATCATAGGTCTGCAGGAACCTGCCATACAAAGCATCTCTTACATCCCTGCCAAAGCCTTCATATGATGCAGTGGCTCAGAGCTTGCAAAAAGTGGCATGGAAAATCCAGCTGTGCTATGAGTGACAGCAGTGACATGGGGCTGAAGGCTTGCTCTTGGTGCAAGGCAACATCTGCTTGGCTGGACCAAGAAGGGAGTGACCATGGTTGGGTTGGAAGGTCCTGGAAGGTTATAGAGGTACAGAATGGTTTGGGTTAGAAAGGTCCTGGAAGGTCATGGAAGCATGGAATGTTTGGGTTGGAAGGTCCTGGAAGGTTATAGAGAAACCATTTGTTTTTCCTCCTAAGCTTCTCATGTTTTTTCCCTCTCCTCTTCCTGGACTCTGTTTCTGCTCCAGTCTGTCCTCTTCGTCTTCTTCATTCTTCTGCTTTGGTCTCTTTTTCTGGATGCCAGTGACTGTCTGGATGAGGGTAGGAAGAGTCTCCTGACTCTCTGCAGCCAGATGAAAGCCCTGGGCATTGCTGCCAGGAGCATGCAGACTGCCGTCCTGGGTAGGATGCACTTCCATCCATTGGGTGTGTAATGGCGAGACCAATGGGTACGACCCATACCTGAACCAAGGTTCAGGTTGGATATTTGAGACAATTTCTTCTCCAAAGAGCAGTCAGGCACTGGAATGGGCTGCCCAGGGAGTGCGGTGTGTCACCATCCCTGGAGGTGCTCCAGAACCAAGGGGATGTGGCACCAAGGGATGTGGGCAGTGGGCATGGTGGGCTGCAGTTGAGTTGGGGTTGGGGATCTGAATGGTCTTTTCCAACCTTCTTGATTCTTTGATGCTGTGCTCAGGTCCTAGTGATCACTCTCCCTATGACCTCCATTACCTGATTTATCCAAAGCTCTCTTTCCTTTCCTCTTTTCTACTTGATTTCTTTTTACCTTAACTGCACCCCTTCCCCTTCCTATTTCTTTCTCCTTCTGACACAATTACTCTGCTATTCGTTTCAGTTCTCATTCACAAAGAGTTTTTTTTCCACAGTTCCTGTTACATTTATTTCCCTTTTGCATCTTGTTAATGCATGTGGTTTTGTGCCTGATGGCTCCTGTAGACCACATGCCATGGGTTGATTATTTTTCACGTGAAAAAAATATTTTACAGTGGAATAGGGCTCCCAGCTCACTGCTTCTGGTGTCTCCATCTACCCTGGGAGGAGACCCAGGGCACTGGGAGGAGACCCAGGGCACTGGGAGCAAATGAGAGGATGAACTCTTGCCCCTGCACAGAGTGTTCTTCCTCCAGTGCTGCCTATCAGGCACCCCAATGTCCTTTTCCAGACCTCTGGGGTATTTAATGCCCTCAGTTTCATGCAATTTGACCATAAACATGGGCTGTACCCCAGCCTTCATGCAGTGACAGCCATGCTGGGACACGGTGACATCACAGGAACAGATCCAGGGCTAAGCACAGTACAGGTTGCCTGTGAAAATGTGCTAATAGATGGCCTGGCACGAATACACGGTCAGCTGCAACCCAGAAAATCTTCCCTTCACAGTCATTTGGTGCATTTGTAACAACTTACCAACAGGCTGCACGCCTCGCTGGAAGCTGGGGTTTGCTTTCAGGTTGGTTGGCAAGGTGTCAATAGCTTTGAAACTTCGTTGAAGGGTTTCCTGTACTCAGGAGATCTGTTTGTCCCAAAGGGAGGGATTGGTGCTGTGCTGCTCATTGTCCTGATGACCCTCTCCACCCACCCATCCTGGATGGAGCCCAGCAGAGCCAACTCAACTGGGGATGGAAGGTCCTAAGACCAAATTCCCCAGCCCTCTGAGCCCACGGCAGAGGCTGGGAAACCACAGTCCTTTCCAGGTCGCTGCCAATTCATATGCAAATGTTGGCAATGAGCAGGACGCCAGCTTGTGCCCTGCATCCCACTGATGGGAGAGGAGCAGAAGGGATCCAGCTGGAAAACACAGTGGTGGTGCTCCAAGGAAAGACGACTTTACTGGGATAGCAACAGGCAGGGTTGGTCGTTCTTTGCATTTCTGCTTAGAATGAAATAATACAAAGTGATGCTGGGCAAGGGAATGGGCTGCATTTCATCAAGGGTTTTGGCAATCTTGAGGCTGCCGGTTACTTCATGGATCCAACTCAGGGCTGCTTTGTTCCCTACTATGAGCTTCAGCCAGCAATGGGATTGAGTTGGAAGGGAGGCTGCTGAGAGCCACATGGGGCAAACCTTCCTGTCTGTCCTTGTGGATCTAATTACCTAATTATCACGCATTAATGAGGGGCACCGTGTCTTCTGCCTGACCCAATCTATCTGTGTTACGGGTGCCTATTTTGCTCGCAGAGCTGTATTTTATTTATTGGATTTAGTGTGGTTTCCAGCGAGCTGGGGTCTCTATCAAATAAATTATTCCACTTGGACCCCAATTTGCTCTCCAGATGGCTCATCCCTCATAAGCTGTCCTGGTGTGCTCTGTTTTCCCCCGATCCTCGGTGAGTTTCCCCTAGCTCCTCCCAGACTGGCTGTTATTGACAGCTGCATGGCTAATGCCCTGTAGCGGAGAAACAAAAGCAGATTTCTCCCCCACCTCTTCAGCAGAGAGCATAAAGGCGATGCTTTTGTGCTTCCCCAAGCATTGCCAGAGACAGGCTGAGCGTGCTTAGTGAAGGGGACTCATCTCTGCACAGAGCCCCAGTGTGGATGGGAGATCTCCGCGAGGGAGGCTGTGTTCATTAGGTCCCACCTGGAGGACTCAACCTTGGGGCCAGGTAATGTTGAGATTCTTGTGCTAACAGCTGGGAGATTTCTCCCTACAAATACAGAGTTTGGCAGTATTGGGATGGAGGGAGTGATGCAGAAAGGAGTGTGTGTGGGTAAGGGCAATGGGAGAATCCCACTCTCTTCTCAGAGTTGGTATCATGGGTAGATGAGCAGGGGTGTGAGCTGGGGAAAGAACTTTGGGTTTATCCAGGGGAGGTCTCTCTTTGTAAGCTTACTGTCACCAGGGGCTTGGGCATTCACATAGATCAGGGTGAGAAATGATGAAATGGGAACGTTTGTCTTCTTTGGCTGGAGCTGCGTGTGCCAGCAAAACGCAGAGTTCACCATGCTGCCTTTGTTGTAACTTCTCTAAATCACTTTGAGCTGACAGCATTCTCCTTCTGCAGCCTGAGCACTTCTCAGTGCTATTTGGGATGTCTGGAGCCTCCACCCTTTCCCCCAGGGTTGCTTAGGGATTTATGTAGGGCTCTTTGCTCTGCCTCACTGCTCCTCAGGTCTCTGCAATACCCCCATGGCAGGAGTAGGATTGCCCTCACTGGCATCCCACCTGAATGCTTGGTGCTGTGCTCTTAAAAAAGAAGCGTTGGCATTGCTATGCCTCTTATTTAACACTCAGCTGATAGAGCAGTTGGGCAAGCAGGGGGAGACCTAAGTTCAGTTCCTCCCAGGACTTGTGTCTGTGCAGCAGCAACTGGTTGGGATGGGTTCTTGGGAAGAAGTGGTGCACCATGGATGGTTTGAATTTGGCTGGGTGGGGAAATTAGCTGAACGGGAGCTTTGAGATGTTAGAAAGAAAGAAAACAGTGTGTAAGTTGTTAATAAAGCACAGCCTGGGTAAGGCAACTGTCTTACAAAGAATCATCTAAAAGCAGAAGAGTTTGGTATGCCAGGGTGGGATTGCGTTGGGAATATCCTAGAGGCCACATCTGGGTTTTGTTTTTGAGAAAATGTTGGTTATGGAGGATGAGCTCCTCGGGATGAGGGTAAAATCTGTCTAAGATTTTGGCTGGAATCTGTACTACCTGATGTCATCAAGAAAGATGCAGAAATCACAATGCCGTTGGACGCTGTGGTCAGATATTTTAATTAACGTTCTGATCTGTCATCTCAATCACTGCTTCCAAGCCAGGATGCATCGAATGATGAAAGAAGAATCAAGCTACAGGACAAGCAGCCTGGAAAATGCAACACGCGACACGAGCAAAGAGCAGCTGCATGTGAAGCTCTGCAATGGGTCCTGCCACGCTGAGCAAATCCTACAGACGCTGAACGCCTACCGGCGTGGTGGCATCTTCACAGATGTGGTGTTGTTAATTGATGGGCAAGAATTCCCCTGCCACCGTGCTACTTTGTCAGCCAACAGCACTTATTTCCGGGCGATGTTTGGTGGCAATCTCAAGGAAAGCCATCAGAATATCATCAACATCCAGAAGATTTCTGCTTCCACCATGTCTCTCCTTCTTGACTATATGTATGGGGGGAACATTGTCATTCAGGAAGACAATGTTGAAGGCATCTTGGAACTGTCTGACTTGCTGCAGATCTCCAAGCTTAGGGATGCTTGTATCAGCTTTCTTGAAGGCCAGCTTCACCCCTGCAATTGTTTAGGCATCATGAAGTTTGCCGATTCGTTCTCCATCACTTCCCTGACAGAAAAAAGCAAGAGGTTCATGCTGGAGTGTTTCGTGGAGGTGTCATGCCATGAAGAGTTCCTAGAGATGGGTGTGAAGGAACTGGTTGAGTATTTGTCTGATGAGCAGCTGGTGGTTCCCAAGGAGGAGGTGGTCTTTGAAGCAGTCATGCGCTGGGTACGACACGACGTACCTGCCCGGAAAGGAGCCTTGAAGGATCTCCTTGAGCATGTACGTCTGCCACTGCTCAACCCCACCTACTTCCTGGAGAAGGTGGAAATGGATGGGCTCATCCAGGACTCAAAGGAGTGCATCCCTCTGCTGCACGAAGCCCGCAAGTATTACATCCTTGGGAATGAGGTCAGCTCTTTGAGATCGAGGCCCAGAAGGTAAAACGCAACGTCATCTTCCCTAGACCTGCATGGTCCAAGTTCTTGTATCTTAAAGCTTGGATGGAGTTCTTTGATTCTTATCAGAGTAACATGAAGGTTGGAAAAGTCCTCCAAGATAATCTAGCCCAACCATCAGCCCATCCTCACCATGCCCACTAAACCATTGCGACTCGTAGTAACAGTTCTAAACAATTTTATTATTTATAATAACCATTTTAAACTAAAAGGGGGATTTATGTCAGATACAAGGAGGAAATTTGGAAAGGGTCCAGAGGAGGGCGACTAAGATGATCAGGGGGCTGGAGCACCTCCCCTATGAGGACAGGCTGAGGGAGTTGGGCTTGTTCAGCCTGGAGAAGAGAAGCTGCGGGGTGACCTCATTGCAGCCTATCAATACCTGAAGGGAACCTACACCCACGAGGGGAGTAAACTCTTCAAAAGGGCTGACAACAGCAGGACTAGGGGAAATGGATCCAAGTTGAGGGAGGGAAGATTGAGGTTGGATGTTAGGGGGAAGTTCTATACAAGGAGAGTGGTTAGGCCCTGGAACTGCCCAGGGAGGTTGTGGATGCCCCGTCCTTGGACGTGTTCAAGGCCAGGTTGGACGGGGTCCTGGGCAACCTGATCTGAATGTGTGTGTTTGGTGGCCCTGCTGGGCAGGGGGGTTGGAACTACATGATCCTTGAGGTCCCTTCCAACCCGGGTGATTCTGTGATTCTGTGAAATTACTTCCCCAGAGGTGGTGAGGCCCCAGCACTGTTGCCCAAAGCTGTGGTGCTCAATCCCTGGAGGTGTCCAAGGCCATCGATGGGAGCCCTGAGCAACTTCATCTGGTGGCAGACACCCAGCCCATGGCAGGGGTTGGGGTTGAGTGGGCTTTAAGGTCTTTTCCAATCCAACCATTCTATGATTACTTTTTTTTTATTTTGTCTTTTACTTCACTTTAGCCTTCTAGCTATCAGCATGCTGCCTAGCTCAAAGGCATAGCTGCTGGGACAGTAATTAATGTCCAGGAAAAAAAGGGAGTTGCAGTCCAAGTAGCTACCTAGGCACCCCAAATTCTTTCTTTTGTACCTGCGATTCATTGATTGACATGAAGATAAAGAAGTTCCAACCCAAGCAGCTGGCATTATGAAATGGAAAATACAAAGGAAAACCAATTTCTGGGGGTGGGTATGCATGGAAATATGCACCTTTCTGTGATTTTGACATATGGATTTTCTAGACTTAGACAGACATATTGTAAGCCTCTGTTACTCCTTCATGGTGATGCTGGTACGTTCAGCACGTGCTTGGTAAGCACTCCGATGAACAACTCCATTGAGAGCACCTCTGCTCTAGGATGGGTTGCTGTATCAAGCCAGGTGGTTTGTAAGGCTTTCTGTGCTTCTCTAGAGGAGAATGATGGCTGTGGGGACAAATTCTTGTGTTCTTCTGCACTTTCGACCATGGAATCCAGCTTACTTTTGCCTCTTAGTGGAGCAGCTTGGGTAGAAGAATGGGGATGTGGAATCGTTGAATAGTTAAGGTTGCAAAGACCACTGCAGTCATCTAGTCCAGCCATCAGCCCATGCCTGTGACTGCTCTAAACCAAGTTGCATGACATGAGCCTGTTTGGCTTTTTGGTTTTTTGTTTTTTTTTTAAACCTCCAGGGATGGTTTGAGCCCTTTCAGTCTGATGTGAGGCTTGGACTTGTTTTCTCTGTGCTGACTGTGACAACAGGCTGCTACACAAAGAACTGCTCAATAGCAGTCTGTGGTGCCCTCTCCAAGCACACAGATTAAATTCACTGGGAATAAATCCCACTCCCAGCATTCCCATTTTAACTCCCCTTCTTTTACAATTTAGGTCTAAAGTGAACTGTCTCAGGCTGCACAAATGGAGACAGAGCTGGGGATGGTACCAAGCCTTTCAAATCCCATTCTGCCCTCTTCCTTCCTCTCCTCTCTCCTCCTGCAGGGCTGCTCCTCTCTGGCCACCTACTTCTTGGCAAGACTTTCCTGCCCAGCCGTCTGTCTCGTCTGCTCTCTGCTGTTAGGGCTGGAGAGAATGAGATTTCCTGGAAACACTTCTCTCTCCAGGCAGAGAGCATGTTGCAGGCTGGCTGCCAGGAGCAGCTTTCCATGCTTGCAGCCGTGTTAGGCTTTATTGTGCAGGAAGGGACAGGGTGAAGGGCAGTAGGCAATCTCACAAAGGACTTCCAAAGGTCGCTCTCAATTTTCTTTCCCTACAAAGTTTGGACCATTTCCCACTCAAGCTGAGAGATTTGAATGGGCAGATAAGAGGGAAGGTGCATGGGCAAAATGATTTGCCTAGAAAACTGGTAGTTGGTGACAGAAAGGAGCTTTTCCTACCTGCTGGGATGTGCTGCCAGTATCCTAAATGGGACTGGGACTTAGGGACTTACCCATGCCTTTTATGGTCTAGGTTCATGGAGCTGGCAGAAGTTATCATCATCATTGGGGGCTGTGATAAGAAAGGCCTTCTGAAGCTGCCCTTCACTGATCTCTATCACCCAAAGAGCAGGCAGTGGACGGCCCTCTCCAGTGTGCCTGGCTACACCAAGTCAGAGTTTGCTGCTTGCACGCTGAAGAATGATGTCTACATATCAGGTGAGGTGTCCTGGGACAGCTGTAGTCCCCACCTGGAGCCTCAGTTCAGAGAACTGCTCCTGGGGTCGATTCACTGGGACTCATTGACGTGCATCTCAGCTCCAGAACAAAGTCACTTCTTGGTGAAGTTTACCCTGGATTTTGTTGTCCCAAGAAACGCTTTTAGCCTTCTGGGGAAGATGGCACTTTTGGAAAAACTTTCCTTCTTGCTTATCTGGGTTTCCATCCTCTTGCAGTGGAGTGAGTTGGTTTTGATGTGCACTTCCAGGGTTTCCTATCACATCACCATCTGCCCATCCTTGATTTAAAATACAAAGCCTATAGAAGAGCTCCTTAGAAGGGATGGAGTTGTGTAATAAGTGCCTTGAAATTCAGAGGGCATCATCCTTGGGAAGCTGAGTTTACGTGAGAGTAACCCAACAGCCACATTCTGGCCTAGGTTGTTCTGCTGCATGGAGGACCCATACAAAATAGCAGTGTGCCAGGGTGATGGGTCTGTCTGAGATTGTGCCAGCCCTCCATTCCTCTGTTTTTAAGGGGGACACATCAGCAGCAATGATGTTTGGGTGCTGAGCTCCCAGCTGAATGTCTGGATCAAGGTTGCTTGTCTGCAGAAAGGCCGATGGAGGCACAAAATGGCAACGCTTCAGGGCAAGGTAGGTTTTGAAACAAGCCCATTTGGAACAGTCTTCCCTTTTTCCCAATTCCCAGTGCAATGAGACATTGTCAGAGCTTGTTTGTTATCTCAGTCATTTAGAGACCAGGACATAATCATGTTACTATTAGCTCTAGCTAATGTTTTTTTTGCTGCCTGAGTTTGCCACATATGAACCTGTAGCAATAAGATCTACCATGGGGTGCCGAGAGACTTCTGCAAGATGACTGTGTTGAGGCTTTGGGTGAAAACTATGCAGTGTAGGGTGTTTCAAACCCTGACATATGATGGATTTAACAAGAAAACATCATTGTGGCTGGACAACAGCTCTAGTACTCTGTGATAGTGTATAGCCCTGCTGGTGAGTACAGGAGATTCTCACTGGTTTGCTTTGCTCTTTCTGGGGCAGATCTACGCTGTGGGAGGCTTTGATGGTTTCTACCGCCTCTCCAGTGTGGAGTGCTATGACACCTTCTCCAACAGCTGGTCCACCTTGGCTCCACTGCCACAAGCAGTGAGCTCAGCAGCTGTGGTCTCCTGCCTGAACAAGCTCTACGTGCTGGGTGGTGCTGTGGATGACACTGCTAACACTGACAAGGTATGGGTGGTGCAAAGGGGTGAGGATGGCTGGGAGGTGGAAACAGGACTAAGAGATGCAAAATAAGCCCGTGGGAAATTCCAGCTCAGCTTTGGTCTGCTTTCAGGTACTGTGCTTCAATGGAAAGGATCACAGAAAGGCCAGCAAGGAACATGAAAAATAGGAGACTTAAAATATATATTATAATAATAATGGTTTTACCAAGGAAGGTGACGTCTGAGCTGCACTGAGAGCAGACAGGGGCTCCCAGCTCAATACCAGAATATGTAACCATGTACTGTGTTGGTTAGGACCAGCTGGTAATCTGTCTGTGAGAGCTGAAGGCATAGACCCTCAAAAGAATTGCCCATGACCCCAGCCAGCTGATGAAGGAATGTCCCTTTGATCATTGCACTGGCCTATGAGTGTTGAAGTTCCCATCCGTGTTTCTGAACCAATTTTCTTTTATTTCTAGTGGATATTATCTCCATCCAAGCAAGGAGATGAGATAAATTTATGTTCCCATAGCTGCGTTTCTCCTTCTAGGTCCAATGCTATGATCCAGAAGACAACAAGTGGACTCTCTTGTCTCCCACTCCTTTCTACCAGAGGTGCATCAGTGCCGTCTGTTTGGACAACATCATTTATGTTGTAGGTGGGCTCCTCAGTAAAATCTTCAGCTATGATCCAAGGAAAGACAGCTGGCGAGAAGTGGCTGCCCTCCCTGGGCCTCTGGTAAGAGAAAGACTTAGGAATCATAGAATTGTTAAGGAGGGAAAGGCCAATAAGGTCACAAGGTCATCCAGTTCCAACCATCAACCCATACCTATGACCACTCCAGGCCATGTCACCCAGTGTGACATCTGCCCTTCCCTTGAACACCTCCAGGGACTCCACCACCTCTCTGGACAGCCTGCTCCAGTGCCTGTGAAGAAATTTTCCCTAATATTCATATAAGAACTTTTCCTAATACGAGGAGAGAAGCTCTGAGCCTTCTCTCTCCATGGAATAAAGGTATCCATCTGCATTTTGCTGAGATTAAATGTGAAGGAAGTATACTGGAGAGCTGACATTTGGCTTGAGGTTCTTCAAGTGCCTGTAACAATAATACTGAAGTACCTCAAGAGCCGTACCCTACTCATCCTGCTTATTTCCCCCCATGCAGGACAGGTGAGGGCTGAGCCCATAGCAGTCATGCACTCCTGCTCAATCCCACCGCCCAAAGCTATGGGGCCATCCTTCATCTTTCAGCCTTTCCTTCTGCTTTCCAGGAGAGCTGCGGCCTGACGGTGTGCGGAGGGAAGATTTACATCCTGGGTGGCCGAGATGAGAATGGGGAAGGCACAGACAAAGCATTCACTTTTGACCCTGTAACGGGGAGCGTGGAGCAGCAGCCCCCGCTGCAGCGCTGTACCAGCTACCATGGCTGTGTCACCATCCTGCAGCACATGAACAGATGACCGTGGGACTTTGACAGCGTCTTTCTCCTATCCAGATCCTCCCCTTGAGTCAGTGGCTACATTTGTGGACAGACAGCAGTCTCTCTGTGGGGAAGGGCAACATAAGGCACTAAAGATGTGCTCCCACCAGGCCCTGAGCAACCTGTGTTTTGGTTTGGTTTTTTTTTTTTCCAGGTCTGATGATGCCAATGGTTTTGATGCTGAGAGGTGAGAGGATGAAAGTGCTGGGCTGTATGAAAGCTGCATTGCAGACCTTGCCACCTCCAGATTTAAGCAGGGTTGTGACCCCTGGAACTGCTGAGCTTGACTTCTTTTAGGTTTCCCTGAATTGTAGAATGGTTTGAGTTGAAAGGAATCCCTGAAGGCCATCTGGTCCCACCACCTGCAATGAACGGGGGCACCCACAGCTCCATCAGTGCTCAGAGCCCTGTCCTCACTGCCCGTATTGTAAAATAACTTATTCCTTACATGGGTGTAGATCATGATTTTCTGTACTGTTGGTACAAGGGCAATTATTTGCTTCTGTCTGACACCCAGGGCTGTTACAGACACAATTACATTTACAGGATCCAATTCTTCAGCTCTCAGATATCTATGCATTTAGCTCCATAGAGCCCTGTGTCAACCCATGCTTGCCCAAACAGTCGTTGATGCCCGTGAGCAGTTAGTTCTACTACAGTGGACAGCTGAGTTTGAGATCTCAGCTGATATCCCAGGAAAACTTCTCTGCTAAATCCCTGAAAGCTTGGTTAAATAGGCCACACTCTGAGTCCATTCTGCATATACTGCAGGGTCTATCACCTGAAAGCACAGGGTGCTGCCTCTTCTATGTGTTTGAAGATTAGTCTCGCTGAGACTTTGTCACTGAGGACAAAGTGAATCATGTAGCCAAGAGGTGGTTCTTCAGAGAGCAGTGTGAGGCAAGTTAGAATGTGTAGAAGTTTTTTTTTTTTTTAATTAAAAAACAAAAACCAACATCCTGAAGTGTGATACCCACAGAACTGCATCTGGCTCCTTTTGGCTTCGAAGGATGCTGACAACTAGGAAAATAAATTCAATATTTAACAGATTTGACAGAGTGCCTCTGGGAGCCTAATGTGCAGCTTGTCTCAGGGCACATCTTCAGTAGCACCACCTGTGCTGCTCCAGGGTTTTGACCTCAGGTCCAGAAGTGAACCTGTTTGATTTGGTAGAGTAGCCATAGCCTGTGGTATGTCTTAGTCCATGGTTGGAACTGATATTTTCTGATGGGTCTGTGTATCACAGAACGGCCTGGGCTGCAAAGGAGCACAGCACTCATCCAGCTCCAACCCCCTGCTGTGTGCAGGTCGCCAACCAGCAGCCCAGGCTGCCCAGAGCCACATCCAGCCTGGCCTTGAATGCCTGCAGGGATGGGGCATCCACAGCCTCCTTGGGCAACCTGTGCCAGTGCTTCACCACCTTCAGTGCAGGCATTCATGTTATTCAATTAGGTCCTGAAGTGTTACCAAATGTAGGGTGGGATCTCTTAAAAATGCTCATTACTTATACATTCACCTCTCTGCAGCTGCTCTCTGCACCTCGCTTTCCTCTTTCCACTGATGACCTCTTCCTGAAGTAGATGAGAATCCTGTTGTTGGCCCAGATTCTCCTCTTTTCAGAATCTTCTAATGATCTTAAGCCTCCTCTTATTGCCTCCCTCTCCCATATGGGTGGATTTTATTTGGTGCTCTTTAATATCTCTGTCTTCTGTGAGTGCTGAGACGTTCACCTCTTCTTTGTGATGTTATCAGGATGACCTGAAAAACATGGCAAGAAGTTCCTGCTGAAGACCCCAAATTGGCTGTTAGCTAGGAGTGCTGTTCTCTCCTTTTCATTAGGAAACCTGTGCTTTTCCATTGTTGGAGCTGTGTGTTTCCTTGCACAAAATGTACCAAACGCTGCTTATAATCTGAAAGGCTTTGGTGGCCATTTTGTTTATGAAGGCACACTATGCATTCTCAGCCTCAAATTTTCCTGAGGGCCTGTGCACAGTATGATGTGTCCTTCAAGCAATATAAAGGAGGTATAATGGTGGCAAAGGTTACTTGAAGTTTTTAAGAGACATGTGGATGTTTAAGAAGATGGTGTAGAGGTGGGCTTGCAGTGGTGGTTGGATGGTTGGGCCTTGGGGATCTTGAAGGTCTTTCCAACCTAAATGATTCTATGATTCCTCCAAGGAGAGAAGACAAAATCCAAGCTGGCAAAGGGAAATTTAATTTGCAATCAAATTGCATCCACAGTTATGTTTATAATGCAAATGGTCACTTGAGAAGAAACTGTCACTTTTCATTGGTATAATTAAATTAGTGTGGAAGAAAGTATAAAGTATCAACTCATGTTATGGCAGACCTCATGAACAGAGAGCCCTTTGTTCTCCTGTAGCCTAGTGTTCTGGGGACCACAGATCGCAGCCCATCTCCCCATAGAAATAAAAAAAAAAGCTCTCTTACTGTTCCCTGTGCCTCCAGCAATTCAGTCTTTTGGACATCTCTGATTTACCCCCATCTTGTGTCTGGTTGAAGAGGTTCTCAATTCTCCGAAGGGCTGGCTGTACTTGGGAAACCACTGAGGATGCTTCAAGAAAAACAGAGCACCCCAACCTTGCAAAAGCATTGAGTGTCATGGCTTTTTGTGTTCTGTAGCTATGTTTGGGGGGGAACCAATGTGGTGGCATAAACGTTTGGACTTTTCCTAGTCTTACAATGGGTTTTCTCTTTAAGCATCTGACATGAAAGCTGTGCTAAAGAGGATTCAGGATGTGGGGTGGTGGTTGGTTTGGTTTTGTTTGGTTGTGGATGCTATTTTTGTTTGGGTTTTTTTCTTAAGTGGAAATTTTCAGGAATTTGTGATTTCACACCAATGAAGTTCAGTGAGGAAAACCTTAACGCCGCTGTTCTTCTTGCACGTTCTTTCTACAGTCTTCCCTGATCTCCCTCATTCTTCTAGGAGTCTCTTGCTGGACTTCACCCCTTAGTCCTGTAGAAATGAGCTCTCTCAGAAGAGTAGACCTTCTGGTCTGTTTTCCCATGTGCTTTTGACATGTGTGGTGTGTTGCAGCAGTAACACGTGGTGAACGTTGTGGTGTAGGTACTAAACCATTTGCCTTGTTCTTGGTTGTGATATTCGTACTGCTGCTGAAATGTGTTTGTATTTTGTAAGGGCTCTGAACTGTGGGCATGCAGGGGAGGGAGAGGGAATAAATTTTACTTGTTTTTCTCAGAAATAAATGTTTTTCTTGACTCCAAGGTGATTTTGCTGCAGGAATTTCATTTGTGAATATTACTTGAAATAGTACCTGAAATCTTTGTGTTTCACTTCACTCTTTTTGATTTTCCTGCTGCTTGTCTCAGCAGTTGTATTATTTTGGGTATGTTTATATCTTGGAGGGGAGCCAGAGGGAAGAAAAAGGTTTTGTGAACAAATTGAATGGATGATATAGGCAAGAAGATCTGCAGGAACTGATAGCATTTGTCCATAACACACATGGGCAGAAGAATAAGAAGAAGACGACAGAGGCTGGACTGTTTAGTAGCCTTGGATACCTCATTTAAAAAAAAAAAATGCCTTTTTCGTAAAGGCAAATGAGTGGTGATGCAACTGGGGAAGGATACCACTGAGATCTAGAAAGAATCCTGTGGGTTAGTGTTTGGAGAGGAATATGGTGATGAGAGTTGACCTCCATTGTGATGCTGTTGAACAGAAACATGGTATTGGGGTGACATGGAGGGCTTCGATGCCTCACTGCTGTCACTGTGATAGAGAAGAGACTGTGGAAGCAGATCCAGAGTTTGCACTTCATGGAGCTTGTGAAAATTTTAGAGGCAAAAGAGCCACCAAAGTTATGCACGAGTGAGATGAGGATCATAGTGTGCTCAGCATGTGATATTTAGGAGGAAGGAGGCATGGAGATAAGTCTTTTGGAGTCCTGATGTCCTCAGTGTAATATAGGCTTTATCCCCAAAATTGCTGGATCCTTCAGTTCTCCAGAGAGCAAAACTCATCTGTGGAAAGATCAAACCATATACATCTGACCATGGGCTTATATAGCTGAGCTGAAGTTCATAACCCTCAGCTGCCATCTGTTAGAAAATCAGATGCCCTCAAAAACATGAACTGGAGCCTCCTCCAAAATCTCCATTGAAGCTCTAAAGAGTGGGTTAAACTGCCCTGCCTTAAGTGCCTCTCTCTTGGAGAGGATGAGCAGCCCATTGGAACTGCCTTTCACTCTTGGTGGACTTGAGTCCTTGATGACTGCTCCAAAGCAGATAAGGTTGATAAGACTTCCCCTGGGAGGGGAAGTCTCTCTTCCACAAACCAAGGAGAAACCAGCTTTGAGGCTGCCATTGACTTGCCAACTGCCCATGGCACCATCAGTGGCCAAAGAAACCATTTCATACAATGGCTTGGGTTGGAACAGATCTCAAAGTCCATCAAGTTCCAACCTTCAAACTCTATTCTTCCTCTCTCTCCCCATGCTGCCCTTACACCTCTCTCAAGCCCAAACTTTCCTTCCCATTTTTGGCTTGTGACGCACAGACTTGACCTCCAGAGCAATCTTCCTTATCCCATGTCATTCCCTTGTCCTAGGATGTTCTACTGAATCCTGTTCCTCCTTGTCCTACCACATAAGGCCTGATGCATTTGATCTCCCTAACAAATCCAGATTACTTTTGCTTATGGTAATTGTTGTTCAGCTCCGTGTTTTCAAAACAAACACCCCTCCCAGCATGAAAACAGCAGGGTATCACGATGCCCCTGGAGATGTTGAAGCTGTCTTTGCATTTAGCTTTCTGGCTGGCAGGAGATGATAACATTGAGGGCAGGGGAACAATGCTCAGGGGTGCAAGCCCCATCTGAAAGGATGAGCTCGTGCTGATTAACTCAGATTAAGGGCCACAATAGCCAGCTGGGAACTGGTGGGCAGAGATAATAGCAGTATCAGTGGCTGTCTCTGTAGCTTTAAATTTCCCTGTACGACAGAGAGGAGGGGAGGAACTGTATCAGATTCATTGCAAGATTACTGATGTGACTACACTTGTTTCCCATTAAATGTAAATAATAGTAAGAGCAGCAAGATCATTCAGACCTCTGCAGGCCCACTTCATGTGGAAGAAAGTGTTTGCCAGTTTGCAGTGACAAGGGTTGTATCCTGATTGTAGGTCTCATTTCCACACCACAGCTCTTCAGGGATGCAATTGAGTTTTGTGTTTAGGCACAGCACGGGTTGTCCAGCTGTTGGACTTCAAGCATTGGTTCCCATCTGCTGCTTCTCACACGTGGCTCAACTGAGAGAGCTTGTGTCTGAATGCAAAGAGAGAATTCCCTTGCCTGTATTGAGCAGCAGCAGATATTTCTTGGTCTATTTATTGTTTTCCAGCCTGTGGTTCGTATGTTATCAGAAGACTGACTGAGAATTGTTGCAAAGAAAAGGAAAAAGTGATAGTCCTAGGCATGCAAAGATCAGACAAAACCAAGTGACCTAAAGGTCCTAAACACCGCAAATTGAACTGAAAACTTATTTATTTGAAAAAAAAAAACAGCTACACTGGGAACCTAGGCCCTCTGTAAGTTTTATGCTTTCAGAGTATTTCCTTTTCTGATTTATATGTGTCTCAAATTAATGAGAATAAAAAATGCTGATACAGCAATTTAGGAATTAATTAAAATCTTAAGACTACACCTGAAGAAATAAAAGAGAAGAGGACAGCTTTCTCTGAGGAGCGTGAAGCACTCTGTGCTTTGTTACAGGGTGATCAGTTAATGCATGAAGCACAAGTATTGCTGGGAGAAGGGCACCTGAAAATGCACCCACAACAGCTGGAGCACAGGTGAGAGAGGTACGAAGGTGACATCTTGATCAACCAGGCACTGGGCTTGGAGCAAACATTGCCTCACCACTCAATTTCAGAGAGATAGAGATCTAAGTACATGGAATTCGTTTTGCATCAGTCAGTCACAAAATCATAGAAATTGTCTGAGTTGGAAGGGACCTCTGAAGGTCATCTCGTCCAAATCCCCATGAAAGTCATGAGAGAATGACTGAGAAGTTGTGCTCAGGGAAGCTGTGGATGCCCAATAACTGAAAACCAGGTTGGACAGGGCTCTGGGTGACCTGATCTGGTGAGTGGCAACCAGCCCATGGAAGGGGGTTGGAATGGGATGATGTTTAAGGTTCCTTTCAACCCAAGACACTCTGTGATAACTGAGACATGAACACTCATTCAGCCCCAGAGAGCCCGAAAGAGTTGGAAATTTGCATCTTAGGAGACTTGTCGTGAGCAAATTACCTCCAAATACCATTGGCTGCAAAGGAGTGGTTGGAGCCTAGAGCAGGAGGGTTGGATCTAGATGATCTTAGAGGTCCCTTCCAACACAAACCATTCTAAGATTCGGAGTTGGGGTTGTCCCCAGGGCCCATGCCATACAGAGGGCACCCAGTGCTCTGCGTGGGAAATTTGGCTAGGCCCCATCCAGCCTAAGCTGGTGAAGTGCTGGTCATTGACAGTCTGTGCTGGGACTCCCATTGGTTCCCATTAATCTCTGCAGAAAGAAGGATTCAGAGACATGCCTGGGCTGTGGCCAGCAGCTTTTGTGCTGCTTTGGTGAGAGGGCCTGTTCTCAATGATCTGCTGAGAGACCAAGGGAAGTCTGAAAAGCCCTGTGTGCAGCAACACCCACCGGCAGCAGGAACAGCACTAGCTGAGGGCAGCTATTCTGGTTTGTTCTATTCTCCCCATGTCAGCTCCTTGGGCTTACATGCAGGGCAGGGGTGCCCAAAAGAATGGTGAGAGCTGGATGAGGAGCAAAACGGAAGTGACTTTGTATTAAAGCACAATAAACTGAGGTTGCTTCCAGGAATTAAGCAGCTCTTTCCAGTTCCAATCACACGTAGCTCCCACTGTTGAAATACCTCAGTGCTTTGCTGCTTTTAGTACTCTTGGGACATGGGGGAAAATGGTGAGGCTGCACCTCAGTGATGAGCTCAGCATTGGGCCCTTCACTGCCCCTCACCCTTAGGTGAAAGTATAAGGACTGGGTCGATGCTGAGCAGACAGGAGCCATGCAGCAGAGCTTACTTGCTGCAAGGATGTGTGAAGGCTGGAGGGAGTGATGGTGATCTCCTGGAGATGCCTTCACTTCTCTGCACCAAGTCAATTCAATGTACTCAAATAGGTACCACTGCCCCATACCTGTAATGGAATTAACCTCTCAATGCATCCCTTCGAGAGGAGTTTGCTCAGCTTCTATGCAATGGAGGCAGAAAGACACCTCCAAATTAGGAAGTATGTCTGCTGCTAAGCCTGATGTGATACAGATGCTTGGTACCCAAAGGAGGCACCATTCTGCAGTGCTTGCTCAGGTTGCCCAGCAAGTCAGAATGTGGATTTCAACCTACCTCTCCCATAGTCTGTGCCAGGGCTTTTGAAGCCTCAGTTCTTTCAGCTCCAGTAGTCTGCTGTTGGCATGCAAACTTGGACTTGCCTGGTTACAATTCCTCACATTGTTTGCAATGTCTTGGCCAAAGGAAATGAAAGCAGCCTTTGCACGATTGCAATGCAAAAGCACGGACTGGCTGGGGGAACTGGGAAAGGCATCAGGAACTGCAGAGACTAAGATTTATTAGCCTTAAAAAGAGGAATATGAGAGATGCCACAAGTGGGCAAAAGATGGAAAATAAGGAATACTTTGTCACTCTCAGAGTGCACGAACTAGAGGGTAATTAATTAAATCATCAAGTGGAAAACTGTGAACATAGAATCATAGAATCATAGCATCATAGAATCATAGAATCGCTCAGGTTGGAAGAGGCCTTAAAAATCATCAAGTCCAACCAAATCCATTATGTTGAAGATGTTTCCTTCTATGTTATCAGTTGGTGAAACCCATTGCCACAGGATGTTTTTACACTGAAATTTTACACTCACTCAGGAAAGCAAGCAGAAAAGGTTAAGAAAGAAGAATACAATAGAGCAAATTAACACAACAGTGCCATTTCTAGCTTAAGAAAACCACGAGTTACAAACACTGGGGGGAATAAACACTGGCTGCATCAACATCTGCTTGCATTCTCTCCTGGTCTTGAAACGCTGGATTGGAAATATTTTTAATCTGAACCAAAATAACTGTTGTTAGTATCTTAAAGGCTGAGTTAACGAAGGGCCCACGGTACCCTCACTGCAAAATGGAAGACCCAGGTGCAGCACCAGCCTTTATACAGCATGCAATATGAATTACTCTAAAAATCCTACTGGGCTGAGCTGACTTTGCCTTGGAGAGATGATTTGGCTTTATGTAGCTTTCCTGGCAGAGTCTAAGAGAAAAGAGTGCTGCAAAGGTGGCTTTAAAGCAGCCACCTCCACCATGCCCCTCAAAAAGGTAAGTGATAGAAATGATCCCCATTATGGGTCTTTCATTTGAATGCAGTGGAAACAGCATGGATTTATTTGGGACAGGGGAATACTGAGCAGCTGATCACATGCTGAATATTTATGTCCAGCTGGGGGGATTCCCCAGAATGACTGTTTCCACCCATCTGTAATGAAGCTGGCAGTGGAGCTCATTTAGGCAGTGGCAATGATGTCTATAAATCCAGATGCTGGGATGTGCCTGGGCAGAGGACAAGGCTGAGTTTGCTTTGGCTGCAGAGGAGCTTTTGATCAGATGCTGTGGATCAGATGCTTTTCCAGCTCTGAATTGGTGAGACTGTTCCTTGCTCACCTCCTAAGCTGGTAATAATTTGCTTTCCAGTCAAGGGAATCAAGAGAGCTGCTGGTTTTGATTGCAAAGTCAGTTTCTCCAATAGCATATGAAGATGATAAAGACAAAGGCTCAGAGCATCCTGCTCTCTTTCCCTGTCGCCTGCTCCCTCTCTGACACCAATCTGAGTTGCAGGGCTTCTGTTTCCCTGGGGAACATCCCCTCTGCCAACATAGAGCGGTGGGAAAGCACTGATGGCACCAAGGTCAGCATCCAGCCACCCCGCTCCAGCACACAGTGCAGCATATGAAACACATTCCTGTGGGGTTTTCTTACAGTCTCTGGGTTGCTGAGAAATTTTTTATCTCAGCCCACTGCCTCCCAGTGTGGGAAAATGGGTCTCATCTCATCTTTGCTTTAGGGATGGGCAGATGGATTTGCTTACACCTGGTTCTGTTCTTACCTGCTGCAATAATATAACGACGTAGCAATATGATATTACCAATTATAATAATGGCATATGGCCTGTCCAGGGACAATGAGCTCTTCCAAGAGACCTCTGTGAAGACAACAGCAGGGGCCGGGGGATGCTCTTGCCTCAGAGGAGGTGGATTTGTAAGAGCATTCATGGCAGGGATTGCCCAGAGAGGTTCCAGCTCCATTCTGGGGGGTTTTCAGTCTGCAGCTGAATAAATCCCTGGGTCCTCACCCAGAGCTGACCCAGCAGTGGGCAGGAGGTTGAGTGGAGACCTCCTGAAGTCCCAATCAGCTGTGACCCAAGGATAGCTGCATCCCAATGGCAAGAGCTTGCTTGTCAGGAGAGTGTGCTGAGCATCGGAGCAAGTACCTCTCCTGCTGAGGTAGGTGCAACCACCCAGCAGAGCCCATCCATCTTCTAGGGAAAAAAGACATGAACCTACATGTGTAGCTTGGGGTTGCCATGCCCCCAAATACATAAGAATCTCCATGCTCATTTTACGCTCTTTGTTTCAGGCTCGTTAGTCACACTGGCTAAACGTTTTCCGTGCCAATGCAGATGGTTTCTCTCCATTGAAAAGGCTTTCTTCAGCAGGGTGGTTGATCTCCTCCCCCTCCAGGAGTGTGTGGGCTCAGTACCCATCCTGCACCTACTTTAATTGCACTGATATTGGAAAGAAATGTCACTTCCATTAGGGTCAAAATGGAAATGATGAAATCTCAGCATGCAATCAGTTTGCCCTCCAGCTGATACACATGAAAAGTGTCAGAGTAGGGAATTGATGGGCTGAGCATCCCCCAGCCATATACATTCAGAGGCAACAGCCAAACCAGCCTGGGGACGCCTCTTTATGTGCAGATTGGTCCCCAAAGCCACTGGTAAATAAATGCACTTGCAAATAAATGAGTGCTGCATTTCCTATGCCTGCAGATGAGAAGGAATAAGAAATATTGACTCCCTCCGCTGTCTCAGTCTTGAACCAATTTATTCCAGGAAAAACGGAGCTAGTGAGGAAAATGAAATGAGTAATAAGACAGGAATGGAGCCACCCCGCTGGGAATCCATCTGAGCAGATGGATCACCCACTGCATAAATATTTGATTGTGTTTTTGATCAAAGCCACGTGGAGTAATTCAGGAACCTGTGTTCCAGTAGGAAAGGAGAAAAACCTTTCTTTTAGTAGCAGCCTTTCCTCCCTTAAGCCCTCACCTTTAAAGAACAAGAAGAGGAGGGGGAAAGGGAAAAAAAGAAAGAAAGAAAAAAAAAAGGCAATTATAATATAGAAATGTTCAAAGAAGAGAAAAAAAGTGACAGAAAATTGCAGTTTCTCATGGGGGCCAGAGCAACGGGCGGGAAGAGTTATTGGGTTGAGCACAGCTGTTCATACCCTACCATCAGGGCTGGCTTTTAGCTTGGTTTCAGCCCCTACCATGCAAACTGATGGGTACATTGTGGGTCACAAACTCCATCTTGTGGCTGACCTGGCTTTCCTCTTCTCCCCTAAGGAAAATAATCCCTCTTGTGCACAGATCATCGTGGGAGAATCATAGAATCATAGAATCATAGAATCACCAAGGTTGGAAAAGACCTAAAAGATCACCCAGTCCAACCGTTCACCTATTCCCAATGGCTCCTACTAAACCACGTCCCTCAACACAACATCCAGTCTTTCCTTGAACACCCCCAGGGTCGGTGATTCCACCACCTCCCTGGGCATCCCTGGGCTCCCTGGGAAGCCCTGAGGTCTTCACACCCATCCAGCAGAGAGCACTGAATTCATTGTTCCTTCTTTTCATGGCATTCCCCATCAGTTGGGTAGCTCAGTAACGAGAAACCATCAGATGGCAAGCTCAGGACGTTATTTCACAGTGCTCTTAGCCCCAGTGGTTGCAAATGAGCTGATTTATTGCTTTTATCTCAGTTTTAGCCCCTGTTTTTCACGTAATTCAGCTCCTTGACGTGGGTTTTAAGGAAAAGATTGAGAAAACAGTTAAAACTTGCAAAGGTCTGAACCTTGTCTGGAATGGATGAAGAGCGTGCAGTTGTGTGTATATTGGTACGTGTTGATTGTGACGCTGCTGGGATGAGCTGGTACAAAAATCAAAGTCAAAATTGGGAATGGAGGTGAACTTTCACATTGCAGACTTTCCCCTCCACTTTTATTGGACCAATAAAGAGGCCAATAAAGGGCATAAATTCACCGTGAAATAACTATTCTTATTTTTTTTAGGATGAATGGAAGTGTTTTGCTATGTTGTTCGTACAACAACGACCAACGACGAAAATCAGTATGAAGCAATTTTAGCTAAAGTGATGAAAATTCTGCTTCCCATTGTAGATGGCCAAATGTGATATTCTGATTTAATTGCATGCTCCCTTCCCTTCCCTGAATCCCAGGGGGGTTCTTCTAAGAGGACTGGGAAGGTTTGCTGAAAATTGCAATGAAGCAAGGCTAGTAAGACAGAATTCAGTTTATTTGGAAGCTACACTTGCCTTCTCTGATGATGATGATGAATGCTGGAGAGCCACCACCCTGCTTCATTCTTTTTCTGCTTGGTGAACAAAGTGCCTTTATTCTCAGCTCCATCTCCTAGGCAGAAGCGCCATCTGCTGCAAGATCAACAATTTTCCCTCTGTGAAGTCAAAGATTTTCTTTTAAAAAAAGAATAAAAATAAAAATACAATAAAATAAAGTATATATATATATATATATGTATATAAATATACATTAAAGACTGTGAAAGAAGGTATTTCCCATCTTCTGGAAGAAATGGGGACTCAGTAACACACAAAGCTCCTTCCCAAGCCTGGTACTTGGCCATCCAACCCAGGGAGGAGAAATCTCTGCAAAATAACCCAAGCTCCCAGGGATCACATTGAATCGTTGAGGCTGGAAAAGACCTCTCAGATCCCCAACCCTAATCCCAATCCCCCCCCTTCCCTGCCATGCCCACGTCTCTCAGAGCCACATCCCCATAGTTCTGGAACACCCCCAGGGATGGTGACCTCCCAACTCACTGGGCAGCTGTGCCACTGCATCACCACTCTTTCTAAGAAGAAATTTTCTCTTATATCCAACCTGAACCTCCCCCAGCACAATTGCAGGCCATTACCTCTCATCCTATCATTAGTTACCTACAAGTTTCTCATGCACCTATAGCTGCCAAACCAACCCATATGGCTGCCACCTGGGTTGGTCCTTCCTTGTCTGAAGAGAAGGGGCAAGAACAGTCAGAATGAGTTTTGGAAAGGGGCAGGTGCCTCCTGTTACCCTGAAATTACTCAAATGTAGTTGGGAAGGCTCTGATCAAGGCTCATAGGATATATTAAGTTGACTCAAGCTCTCTGGTGTCTCTTGGCATTGGTTTGATGCAGCCCTGTCTAACATGCATTGACTCTGCCTGCTCTCAGCTCCTCAGGTCCAGATCCTACAGCATGAAACTGAAGATGGGGCTGTGATGTGGTGGTTACCCCACACCTGCAGACACCCAAGGTCAGGCTGGACGGGGCTGTGAACACCTGATGGAGCTGTGGGCATCCCATTCATTACAGGGAGTGGCACCAGATGGCCTTTGGAGGCTCCCTTCCAACTCTAATCATTCTATGATTCTATCATGCCTTCTTGCATTAGGATGCAGAGAACATTTTTCTCAAAATGACCATAAATGCTAAATTGACAAATAGTAGAAATATATTTTATTTCAAAATCCACATGACTGGAAACTGCCTGCCTGGCCTGAGGTGGGGGCACACAAAGGGTTTTCCAGCGATGCAGATGAAATCTGAGTGAGCAGCTCAAAGCTGCCTCCCATCTTTGTGATATGTGCTCACAGGGCAGCAGCAGGATCACACCAACCCTATGAACGTGTCATGCAAATCCCAGAGAGGTGTAACCTCATGGCTTTCAACTCAGCTTGGGTCCTCCTGAGCTTCGTATGCGATCTGAGAACCTCCTTTCCGTATTCTGTTTGGTCAGGTTCTTGTTTTCTCCTGGATTATGAGTTTTCAGGGGCAGGAACCCCACAGTGTTATGTGATCACCATCACTGGCTAGTGATGGGTCCCCTGGCCATGACCCAGCTGGATGATACAGAAAAAGCCCACCATGAAACCACCATGGATGTTTCCAAAGCCAGGACGAGTAGTCACTGATGAACCAAGTGATACAGTTAACCCTGCTGCCGCTTTTTGGGTGTATTTCTTTGGATGCGTCAATTCAATTTGATCTCTTCTAAGGGTATTTTGCTAAAATGAAAACCTCCGAAGGCTGTTTCACGCAAGGCCGACACCTCGCCTTGCAGTCTTGCTCCTCGCCAGTGGGTGTCACTTCAAAACCACCATCCCTGTGCCGGGATGGGAGCGTTTCCTCAGCCTACAAAGGCTGTTGTTCCCACATTCACCTTTACAACTGCAAGTAATCTGTTTTTAACCCCGAGAATTTAAGAAGGATTGACCCATCGTCTTTTTTGAGACTCACAGCGTTGATCGGGAGGGGCTGCTGGGGCAAAGGGGGGGGGGGGGGGGGGGGGGGTGCGGGGGGCTTCTTTTATCTCAGCAGAGATGGGATTTTTAGACAGACCTTGATCTGGAGCAGATTTTACAGAAGGACCGAGATAATGGAAGCTGTTTTAGCCCAGATTATCAGATGCTGGAATTCTGTTCATGAACGTTCATCCCCCTTCGTGGATGCATCATGTTGTCCAGACTGAGCTTTCAGCATTTTAAGACCCCAAGCAAACATATGTAGCAGGCATGAGAGATATGGAAAGAAAGGAATCCAGTTTTGGCTACAGACCACCCCCTGATGGTGGGTGTTTCCCCAAAACCACTTCAAGTCCGCGTCTAGCCACCACCATCTAAATGTGCATGGAGAAGCAGGATGGCTTTTAGAATCATAGAGCTGAGCAGGAAGGGACCTTTAAAGGTCATCCAGTCCAGTTCCCCTGTGATAAACAGGTTCTTAGGAGAAACACTGTGGCTCAGCATCCAGCTTCACTATCCAGCTCATCTTGGCCAGACCTTTCAGTCTCGCTGTAGGCAGGTCCCCAAATGCAGAACAGGGATTGCCATCTTGAAAAGAGAAGCCCATCTATTGCTCAACAGAGCCCTTTTGCAGCAAAAACCTCAGGGAGAGGGGTTTTATAAGTTCCCAAAAGGCTGAGGTGGTGTGAGTTGAAGCAGGGAGGCATCTCAGGGCATTGCCTCCACTTCCCAGTTTGTTTTCATCTCCATGCCATTGTTCTCTAGTTGGGAAACAGGAGTTCCAAATAACATCCCACTGCCTCTTGCCATGAAATGGCTGAGCCAATGTCATCAGTGAGTGAAGCACTGTGTTAAGCCACTGTGTCCAGGTTTGAAATGAAAACAAAGCCAAACAAGCCAGGCTTGAGGGTGTGTATCTGTTGGGCTGCTGTCTGGAAGGACCAGATGGTTGGAAACCTCCAAACACAGAGGCAATTCCTCCTCTTGGAAGAAATGGGCTGGGATCAGGACATGAACCTGATCACTCATCAAACACAAGGCCAGCCCTGAACAGGGCTGTGATCCCTCTTGAAAGCAGTCTCAGTGCATCACATCTGTGACAGGGGCTCTGCTTTGAACACTTTGACCCTCTGTCCACAGCAGACTGTGGCTCCTCCAGCACCATCCACTAAGCAGAAAAGATGCTCTGAGCACTTCTTCCTAGAGGCAGTGATAAGAAACAGGAAGTTGAATGCACATAATGGTACACAACCATCTCTTCAAGTGTTGTTAGCAAAGCACTTTGCATCTGCACCCTCTGCTTATGGAAAGGGAAAGCCAGCAAATCCCAACCGGCCCACATGGGTACGTGATTTGCTCCAGGTGACCCCTGCCCAGCCTCAACTCTTTTCTGACCACAGCATTTCCATGCAGGGGTTTGGAGGATGCATCACTCCTATCACCATGTTGGACTTTGAGCTTGTCAGAGAGGAGGTGCCATTTGCACAGTGCTGGTATTTTGGCTTTTGGGGAATAGCACACACAGCATCCATGTGAAATAGCTCTGAGCACAACCTCCTCTTCAACCTCAAACTTTCAAATGAATCTAAAATCTCACAAAGCAAATCAGCCTATACTGGCTCATCTAATCCTAAAAGCTTGGAGGCACTAATTCTCCTTTCTGCCCTCATCATGAATGGAAACCTGGTTTTCTTTCAGTGAGGTCCTTGAACTTCATTCACAGAAAACTTGTTCACTTTCCCTGCTAGCTTTTATTGCTTCCCCCTGACTATCACCTACAAACTGACACTCCTCCACCAGCAAACTGGTGGAGCTTTTTGCACATCCTCTAGCACCTTATCTTATATAGATTTTCAAGGGAATGGTAGATGTGGCACTTAGGGTCATGTTTTTGTGGGCAAGGTGGTGATGGGTCAATGGTTGGGCTCGATAATCTTAGTGGTCTTTTTCAACCTCAGTGATTCTGTGATAGCAGAATGCCAGCCCAAAAATGTCTAGAGCCTTGTCCCAGTGAATCTCCTTGCCGTGCTATTTCTCCTTATTCTGTAAGATCAATTGGCAACTCTGATCGCCTGGATTTTTTAATGATGATTTATAGGGATGTTGGCACCATGGAAAGGCTGAGTGCTTTGTCCCTCTGCCTGTTTCCCACCCTTGCAATGGGACATTTTTGACTGGCCCACTGTGAATGTGCTCTGGTCAGGCACTAAACCCTGCTGCTGGGTTGGATTGAAAGTAGGTCCTTGTTGCTGCACAGGGGAAAATGCAATTGGGATTCCTTTGGTTGAGGGAACAAGCTTTGTAATGTCACTGATGAAGATGTTAAAGAGCACTGGTCCCAGTACTGATCCCTGAGGGACTCCACTCTTCACTGATCTCCGTCTGGACGTTGAGCCATTGACCACCACTCTCTGGGTGCAATCTTCACAACCAGTTCCTTGTCCATTGAACAGCCCGCCCCTCAGGTCAATAGCATTCCAATTTGGAGAGGAGGATATTGTAGGGGATGTTGTAGAGGAAGTGTCAAATATTGTAGGCTTAGCTCCCAAGGCACCTTCCAGTCAATTAATGCCCTACCAGGTTGTGGTGGAGCTCGCAAGGAAAGCAGATATTGGCCTTTTGCACAAAAGAAATGACTCCTGGAGCAGCTCTAGGACTGTAGCTGAGCATTTTCAATGCCTTTTTGTCCCAAGACCCCCGGGGGACAAGTTGTGCTGTTCCAGCCCATTCTGCGTGGTGCTGGCCTGGCTCTCCCCAGCCCCAGGAGCCAACCTCCCCACCTTCCAAGCAGTGAGGAAGGAAAGGAGCTTCTTCAGCCACATGTTATTTCACTGTCGTGCAGCAAACACGCCTGCATTAGCCCTTTCCATCAGTCATCCCTCAATTACACCTCGACTGATTGACTCCTCTCTCCTCTTCCCTTTCAAAAGCACAGCATTAATG
>NW_024885184.1:20024-24713 GCF_019232065.1 Centrocercus urophasianus | reverse complement strand
GGGGGGGGGCAGGTCTGCCCCCAGCGGCGCGCATGGAGCCCTGCGGGGCCGCGTGGCACCCGGGTGTCACAGAGCCGTGCCGCCGTCCCCGTGGGTGAGGGGGGAAACGCCGTGAGTGACACCGCTCTGTCCTTGTGCCCCGCAGCGCCCGAGTGGCCGCCCCGCAACGGCAGCGCAGGCAGAGCCTGGGGGGGCCCCCTGCAGAATGCAGCCCCCATCAACGGCACCGAGCCATTGGGACCGCAGCTGGAGCCGCCCGGGGGGGGCCCGGCCACCGCCGACCCTACAGTGGGGTGCATGGGGTGCAGCGGAGAGGGGGCCGCCAGCTCTGTGCCCCCCTCGCCCGACGCAGCCCAGGACCCCCGGCTGGGCATTACTGGGCCCGGCGATGGCGATGGCGGTGCGGTGGCCCTGGGCAGCCCCGAGGAGGTCGGCAGCGGCGAGCAGCCCACCAGGGCCGGCGTTGGGCCCACGGAGGGGCTGACACCGGGTCCCCCCAGCCTTGGGCTCTCCAGCCCCGGGCCCAACCTCAGTCTTCCCGACCCCAACCTCAGCCTCCACTTTCCTGATCCTAATCTCGGTCTTCCTGACCCCAACCTCGGTCTCCCCAGCCCAGGGCCCACCCTTGACCGTCCCATTCCCAACCCCAACCCCAACTTTGATCTTCCCAACCCCAACCCCAGCCTTGGTATTCCCACGTCCAACCTTGGTCTTTCCAACCCCAACGTCGCCCTTACCAGCCCCAGCCCAAACCCAGGCACCGAACCCAACCTTCTTCCTGTGGCCGAAGACTCGGAGGTGTCCATGGAGCTCCCCCAGCCCTCCTCCAGCCCGGCCCCGGCGCAGAGGGCCCGCGGCCGCACGGACCGCACGTGGTTGGGTGCTCCGGAGCCCATCAGTGCCGCCCCGGGCACAGCGGAGCCGCCTGAGATCATCGACGTCGACTACTACGATGTGTTCGACGGCGGCGAAGGGCCTGGGGGCGGCCGTGGGGCGGGCGGCGCGGCGCAGAGGGAGCCGGGCGGCGTGGCGACGCCGTGGGGCCTCCACGAGCTCTACGATGACTTCACGCCCTTCGACGAAGCCGATTTCTACCCCACCACCTCCTTCTACGCCGAAGGGGATGAGGAGGAGGAGGAGGAGCTGGAGGAAGACGAAGAGGAGGAGGAGGAGGAAGACGGCGGTCTGGAGGATGAGAACGGCTACAGACCACCCGCCTCGGCTGCGCCCCGCGTCCCGCCGCCCCCCAGCCCCACGGAGGGGAGCCCCATGGCGCGGCCGAGGCCCGGGGAGCGCGCGGTGCCGGAGAACAGCAGCGAGTGCCGGAACGGATACGTGCGGCACAACAGCTCCTGCCGCTCCGTCTGCGACCTCGTCCCCAGCTACTGCCACAATGGCGGCCAGTGCTACCTGGTGGAGAGCCACGGGGCCTTCTGCAGGTATGGGCGGCCCCAGCGTGGGGGCGGGTTGTGCTGGGCCGTGGCCCATAGCCCATGGGTGTCCCATACCCACCATGGGTGTCCCAGACCCACCATAGGTGTCCCAGACCCACCATAGGTGTCCCAGACCCACCATGAGTGTCCCATAGCCCATGGGTGTCCCATACCCACCATGGGTGTCTCATAGCCCCCACGGGTGTCCCATAGCACCACAGGTGTCCCATAGCCCAATAGGTCCCACAGACCTATGGGTGTCCCATACCCACCATGGGTGTCCCATAGGCCCCATGGGTGTCCCATACCCACCATGGGTGTCCCACAGTACCACTGGTGTCCCGTTGCCCCAGTGAGTCCCACAACTGCATGGGCGTCCCATAGTCCCCATGGGCATCACGTAGCACCATGGGTATCCCATAGCCCATTGGGTGTCCCACAGACCCATTGGGCACCCCACTTTCCCTTTGGGTATCCCCAGCCCCAGTGGGTGTCCCCTAGCCATGGCTGCATCCCCACAGGGGACGTGGGGATGACCCCTGGGTGCTCTGACCCACAGGAGGGTGCAGGATCAGGGGTGAGGCTCAGCTTCCCCCAGCCCCAGCAGTAACACAGGAGGGACTTTGCTCCCTGCCCCATAGCCAGGGCCGCGTCCCCAGGGCCGCAGCGTGGCTGTGCCCCCCCGGGCGGGGGCTTTCCTCCAGGAATTAGGTCAGGGCTGTGCGGATGTGGCTGCGGCCGCAGCGCCCGTCGGGATTGCAGTGGGGAGGGCTCAGCATGTGGGTGTGTGACGGGGACGTGATGGGGACGTCCTGGTGGGTCGCTGCAATGCTCTGTATGGGGCTCAGGGCACCACAGCCCCATTGCTGGGCCAGGGGGAGGTCACCCCTACGTGGCGACACCCATTAATCCCTTCCTCGCCGGCCATAATCCCCCACAGATGTCTCCCGTGGGTCCCAGTGCCAGGGGTGACGCCGTGACCCCGTGTCCCCTCACAGGTGCAACACACAGGACTACACGTGGCACAAGGGGACGCGCTGCGAGGCCATCGTCACCGACTTCCAGGTGCTGTGCGTGGCCGTGGGCTCGGCCGCGCTGGTGCTGCTGCTGCTCTTCATGCTCACGGTCTTCTTTGCCAAGAAGCTCTACCTGCTCAAGACGGAGAACAGCAAACTGCGCAAGACCAAGTGAGCGGGGTCACCCTGGGGGGGACGGGGAGCTGTCATCGTGTCCCCCTGCCTGGTGACAGCTGGGGACACGGGGACAGCAGGAACGTCACCGTGCTCCAGTGGGTTCATGCTTCCAGCCCTTTGGATGGGCACGGCTGGGGGTCTGGGGGCCGCAGGTGACATCTGCCACTGCGGGCACCACTCTGTGGGGACACTTGGGGCACAGTGGGGTCACTCCGCGCAACCGCTGCCTCGTATCCTCCCAGAGCCAAGCAAGGAGAAAGTGCTCCCACGGGTCACTAACGAGCTCTTAATTAGCGTTTGGCAGGGCTGAGTGTAATTAGCGGCGGAGCCCGTGCCAGAGCCTGGCTCCTCGGCTCCTGCCTGCCCCTGCACCGCATGAAGACCTCAAAAATAAACCCCAGAGCGGCTGTGGGGCGCAGCGCTCACCCCGCGTCCCCCCGCAGATACCGCACTCCGTCCGAGCTGCACAACGACAACTTCTCGCTGTCCACCATCGCCGAGGGCTCCCACCCGAACGTAAGGATCCTCCCCACATCCCTCCCCACATCCCTCCCCATAACCCTCCCCACAGCCCCCATCCCCTTGGGTTGGGGGGTTTGAGGGTGGCGCTGCGCTGTGCTGTGCCGTGTCCCCACGGTGTCCCACCTGTGCCACCCGGTGCTGTTGGGTGACGCTGGAGCTGGGGATGCTCTCTGGGCTGTGGTGGGCGCTATGGGGGCAGCACTGCAGCCATCCCCCACTTTTTGCGTTGCCACAGAGAGAAGCGCAGCGTAGAGCCCTCTAACCCCGGCCCTATAGACATTTTCCCCCCGGTTTGGAGCAATTCTAGCACCATAGTGCCTGCAAGTGACCCAGCGGGAGCCCTGGCGCAGCCCCGGGGTGGATTCAGGACCAATCCCCACAAGTGGGTTGGATCAGGAGTGGATTTGGGGGTGTTCCCCACGAGTGGGACCATCGTTCCCCATGCCTTTGTCCCCACTGGTATGCCATGGGCTCGTTCCCATTGGTGCCTGGGAACTGTGAGGCCCACTGTGGAGGGGACAGCGATGGGGACACCCCAAGAAGGGGATTCAGGACTGAAGACCCACTCTCTGTTTTATGGACACTCTATGACAAGGTGTCCAAGCGCAGGGGGGTGACATGGGGACACGTCCCACTGGTGGCACAGCCACCTGGGATGGCGGCCAGATGCTAATGGGACACAATAAAACCAAGACGTGGGACTCCTGTGTGGGGTGACTGCTTGGCACGAGGGGCTGCGACACAGAGAGACCTCATGGGTGGCAGGGGGACAGCGGGTGGCAGCCAGTCAAGGTGATGGTGGCACATGGTGAGCTGGGCTCAGGGTGCTCCAGTGCTGAGCGGACAGCATGGGGACAGCATGGGGACAGCATGGATACACTGTGGGGGCACCATGGGAACACAGTGGACTCCATTGCCTGCCCTCTGCCCGTGCCATGAGCGCTCCGTGGGGACGCCAGTGCCATCCGTGTGCTGGTGGATGCGTTCCCCTGTAGGAGGTGTGAGGTTGCAGTGTTGGATGTGATGTTGGGTGCATCCTCAACACCCTGAACAAAGGTGGAGAAAGAGTTGACCAGCGATAGGGCTGGGAGCTGCAGGAGGGCAGATGGAGAGGGAAGGAAGGGAGCTTTCATAGTGGGGACAGTGAGGACAGTGTCCCATCCCTGCTGGTGCTTGAGGTCAGGTTGGGCTTCAGTTGGGTTGGATTGAGCTGGGTTGGGTTGGCTTTGTGTTGGATTGGCTTTGGGTTGGGTTGGGCTTTGAGTTGAGCTTTCCATTGCATTGGGTTGGGTTTGGGTTGGGTTGGGTTTGGGTTGGATTGGGCTGGGTTTGAGTTGGGTTGGATTTGAGTTGGGTTGGCTTTGAATTAGGTTGGCTTTGGGTTGGGTTTGGGTTAGGTTGGCTTTGATTGAGTTGAGTTGGCTTTGGTTTGGGTTGGGCTTGAGTTGGGCTTTGCATTGCACTGGGTTGGGTTTGGGTTGGGTTGGTTTTGGGTTGGGTTGGGTTGGCTTTGGGTTGGGTTGGGTTTGGATTGGGGTGGC
>NW_024885184.1:12650-20014 GCF_019232065.1 Centrocercus urophasianus | reverse complement strand
GTTGGCTTTGGGTTGGGTTGGGTTTGGATTGGGGTGGCTTTGGGTTGAGTTGGGTTTGGGTTGGGTTGGGTTTGGGTTGGGCTTTGCATTGCATTGAGTTGGCTTTGGGTTGGGTTGGGTTTGGGTTGGGCTTTGCATTGCATTGGGTTGGGTTTGGGTTGGGTTGGGTTTGGGTTGAGTTGGCTTTGGGTTGGGTTGGCTTTGGGTTGGTTGGTATAGATGTGACCATGGCAGGATGGGCTCAGGTCTTGCTGTCCTGTTCTGTGCCCAAAGAAGGGACCACCACCACAGCCATCCCCCTGAGTCTCCCTCTCCCCCCAGGATGACCCCGGCGCACCCCACAAGCTGCAGGACCCGCTGAAGTCTGGCCTGAAGGACGAGGAGCCGCTCAGCATCCTCAGCGCCGCGCCGGAGGAGGGCAGCAAGGGCGAGCCAGGGGGCTGTGGGGTGCCCTGCCTGCACAACAACCTGGGGTAGGGCGGGGGGAGACACATTTGGGTGGCATTTGTACAGAGGGTCCCATTCGTGGCTGCGCCGTGTCGTCGGGTGTTCGCTTTGTGCTCTGTGTCTATTGCTTGGGTTTGTTCTGCGCTGTGATTTCTAAACCTTTGCTGTTCCGCCACTGACTTTTTTTGTACTTTTACCCCCTCAACACTTTTTTTGAAATACGAGTGAAAACAACAACAAAAAAAATGAAAGATCTTGAAATAAAACCTTTTTTTTTTTTTTAAGTTAAGCCTCTTGCCAGTGCCTGCACTCTCCCTGTCCGTCAGCCCCAGCCCCAAATGGCAAGGTGTCACCCGGCCCCTCCCTGTCCCCGTGTGGCCATGTACACCCCAGCTCTGCCAGGTGCCCCACTGGAGCCATGGGACAGTGAGGACATCGGTCAATGCCTGGGCTCTGTCCCCATCCTCATCTCTGTTCCCATCCCCACCCCATTCCTCATCCTTGTCCCTGTCCCATCCCTGTCCCCATCCCAATCCCTGTCCCCATCCCCATCCTTGTGCCCATCTCTGTCCCCATCCCAATCCCTGTCCCAACCCCATCCGCATCCCATCCCAGCGCAGGGTCCCCCTGTGAGATGTGGCTCATGGTGCTGTGCCCATCACCCCCACCACGCTCTCAGTCCCTGCCCTGAGTGCCAGCGCTGTCACCACTGTCTGTCCCCACCTGCTTGCAGGATGCTGGAGGGGATGGCAGCCTTATGTCCCCAGCAGGAATTCACTCCCCAGGCAGCTCAGACCTACAGGGAATCCCATTTTCCAAGCACACTGCAGCTCCCAGCAGTGCCTTCACTTCGGAAATTCCTTTGGTGGCACTGATGGGACCTCAGGAGAGAGGAAACAAAGCAATTAATCACACACCCCCGTTTCCCTCACGGAGCCCCAACTTCCCCTCCCCATCTCATACCCCAGAACCCCATCTCACTTGGGGCTCTGCATCCCTCGTTGTGCCTCAGTTTCCCTCGTGCTGTCAGCTCTGCACTTGCTGGAGAACGGAGGAGCAAGGTGATGTCCCCCCAGAGCAGGGACAGCCCCAGGCTCCGTCTGATTTCGTGGCTCCACGGAGGAATTTGCCTCCTCTCACACGCAGAGCCTCACTCAAATTGCCTTTATACAGAGGGGCGGGGGACGGCTATTAGATGAAATGCTTGGTTGGCTGGCGGGGAGGGGAGCAGCCCTGGCGCAGAGGATTGGCACGGGCACCGTGTTTGTCCTCGTCCCTCTGCTGTCCCATTTTCTCCTGTGGACACGTACTGGGATGGGAGTTTGTCCCCAGGACAAGGACCCTTTCTTCTCTTGGGCTGCCTGAGACAAAGCAGCCCTAGTGACGTCCAGGGTAAGGAGGTCGCGCACGTGGAGCCGATCCCAAAGCCAACTCCTCTCATCAGACTCATTTCTGGTCTGATTTCTGGGTGGTTCCTTTTGGAGTCAGGACTCGATGATCTCCACGGGTCTCTTCCAACTCGGGAATTGTGATTCTATGATTCTGCCCCTGGGAGCTGTGGGACCTCATCCACCTCCACGCAGCTCCCAGTGACACTAAGACACAGTGTGTCCCATACAGTCCTCCTGCCTCCCACCAAGGCTGGGCCAGATCTTGGCTTGCAGGGTGCAATGGGAGCCCCAGGCGGTGCTGCAGAGCGTGGAATGTCAGCATGGGGGGAAATGGCACCGCTTCCCCCACTGCTCTCAGCCTCAGCGCAGCAGGAGCAGGCCCAGTATTACACTGAACCTGCAGCGGGTTTAGAGAGAGGAGAAAGGCAAAATCCTCTTAGCTGGGTGAACTGTACAACGCTCAGCATGGGGAAGAACAGCTGTGCGTGTGTTTGTGGATGCCGGCTGGCTCTCGCGATGGCTCCACCACAGCAGCCCAGTTCTTGGTGCGTTCTGTGCTGCCGGGGCTGCTGTTGGTCCTGGTCTTACCGGGACTGGTGCTGGTGGCACTGATGCTGGTCCTGGTTCTGCTGGGACAGGGGCAGAACGGAGACAAAGTCAGAAGACGGAGGGGGCTGAAGGTGGGAGGTGGGAGCACCACGGCCGTGGCCGACACAGAGAGGTAATGGAGGACGAGGACCCCAGGAAGGCGGGCTGAGAAACGCAGAGGAATGCTGTGAAAGCTGTGATGGGAGGCATGGCTAAAGGTGAAGGGAAGAAGGAAACTGGCAGCTCTTCAAAGAAGCGATGTGAACGGCACCGCTACAAGAGATCCCAAAAGGAAGCGCTGTGGGAAGCAGCTTGGCTACACCACAAGCTCTGTGCTGAGCTGCAGCTTGAAAAAAAGGTTTAGAGAAAGTGGGAACTGGGTCAGATTACCAGGGACGGCTATGGGAGAGCACAGGCATGAGGGGGGATCAGAAGGGCCACGGAAAACTGAGATGGAAATAGTGAGCAGCACTGGGGGAGGAGCAGGGGACGGCGTGTTGGCGTGGTGGGGAAGGACGGCTGCCACAAAAGGGCCCCAGCATTTCAGGTTCCCAGTGTATTAAAAAGAAAAGTCTTTTGAAAATGTCTGCTTTGCACTTTGCACCTGCCTTTGTGCTTCTTTTTCTCCCCCTCGTTTCTCGATCCATGCTCTCAGTTCTCGATACGACGTTCTCTGAGCGTTGCTCAGTCTGCTGCCTCCTATTCTCCGTTATTGCATTAATTAGAAGCCATTTTGCAGAAGCACCTTCGAGGGAAGATCTCCTTTCTGTAGGTGCGACAAAAATGCAGCACGGCAACACGGCTCTCGCTTCAGAGAGCTCACGATTTAACTGCAAGGCAAGAGACGGCAGATGGAGGCAATCTGTTGGGGAGAGGAGCACAAAGAGGCAGAGAGGATCCCGGCTGGCGCGGCGGGCAGCGGCTCAGCGCACCAGTAGTGCTGGGTGCTCAGAGAGAGGGAAACTGGGCATTTTGGGGAGGACTGGGGAGAAGAGGAGGAAATTCTGCTCCTGCTTCTGAGGGGTGAAGCAGGACTGGAGATTCAGGGCAAGAGAGGTGGAATTCTTAAGGGTAGATGTGGCACTGAGGGACGTGGAGGGTGGACATGGTGGGGACGGGTTGGGGTTGGACTGGTGAGCTCAGAGGTCTCTTCTGACCTTTTTGGTGATTCTATAAATAGGAGGGGACAGAGAAATGGAGACATGGGAGAGATCCGTCAGCAACGGGGGAAGGTGAAGGGCAAGAAGGGAGGAAAAGGGAGAACCAGGTGCTGGCATAGATGCCCAGGGATGGGGGTCACCATCCTGGGGTGTTCCAGAGCCGTGGGGGACGTGGGCAGTGGGTGTCTGGGAGGACTTCTCCAACCTGAATGGTTCTGTTTCGATGATTCTATGACAAGAAGGGAGGATGAGGAGGAGGAGCTGCAGGGAGGAAGGCAGCATGGGGCAACGTGAGGAAAGGAGCTGGGCGAGGCTAAGGAGAGGTGTGAAGGAGAAGGATGAAGGTGGATGCGAAGGGCAGAGAGCCCAGCTGGAGCAGCGTGCTCAGAGAGCCTCAGGGATGGGACTGGGTGCTTTTCCCTGCCTGCGATGCTCAGTGCCGGGAGCTGCTGCTCCCCCTTTGCTCACAGCAGCGCTCACATCGCGGCAGCTCCCGCTGGGGTGGTTTTGCTGCCACATCCCCGCCGCTTTCGGCGCGGCTCCTGGGGATCTTCAGTCTCTGCTGGAAAAGGGCCTCCTGGAGAGCCAGCAGGCAGCTTGCTTCCAAACAGCAACGTGAATTGTAAAGGTGACCTGAAAATTGAATCAAAACAATATATCCTTTTGCTCGCTTTATGAATGCAGTATATTCTTCCTCACGGCCACAGGAAGTCACAAACAAGTCACGGTTAAAAGTAGCAAGGGATGCGCGGCTCTGACATGAGCAGAGGGGGCTGAGGGGCTGGGAGGGACGCCCAGCAGGGCTGTGGTGCTGCAGCATCCTGGGAGCAGGGCGGGCCGGCGTCTGCCAGCAGGGGTTCGGGTGAGCTGATCCCTCCTGGCAGCAGGTGCTGCACGACCTCGCCGTGTCCCTGCAGCCTGGTGCTCGGCTGATCAGAAATGTCAGCCCTTCCCCTCCGTCCTCACCAGCTCTCTTGCTCTCGGCCGGGGGCACAGTTCTGTGGCATTTCCTCCTACATCTGCTGTGTGTGCGCAGAGGGAGAGACGTGTAAATGTGCAGATGAACAGGCAGACAGGAAGATTTCTGTAAAAGAAGGAATAACGATCTCTGCCTTTCCTATTAACTGTCTGTGTTTACCACGACCGCCCCAGGGAGCGGCTGTGCAAATCCCTGCAGGACTTGGCTTCACCCGCAGCGCTTTTCCCACTTGCTGCTGAGCTGAAGGCACTGGGAAGGTGCAGGTGTGCTGCTGCTGCTTCCCCACGTCTGTCTCTGCATTTCAGACCCAGCTCTGAGGCAGACAGCGAGGTCCTGTGCCCCATTTCCAGCTGGCGCTGCGGAGAGGCGAGCCCAGCAGTGATGCATTGCACTGGGAGCTGGCTGCAGCCGGCTCTGTGATTCCTGCTCATTTGCAAGCTGGAACACTCACATCGAGAATTCACGCCGTGCTGATGTGACAAGGAGCAGCCGGTTTGCCGGCAGTTTTCCCCATTTTTTTCCTACAGGGGTGAGGATGGGCGCGTGGGGCAGCATTTCCGCAGCAGTGGCAGCACCCCATCACGGTGTCGGCTCACCGCATTGCTTCGGAGCAAGCCAGCACCTGGCTCCGCTCATCCATTATTCCTCCAGCTGCTTTTGGCCGTGTCGGGAGGGCTGACCTCCCCCCAGCTCAGGGGACGTTCTGCCTTTCCTTTTGTCGCCCCACCATTGAGCCAGCCCGACAGCTGCTCTCTCATTAACCTCTCCTGGCCTCGCAGCACTAATGATCTTTTGTGGCTCAAAGCGTTACTAACGCCTTTAGCATCCTACCGGTGGCCACGGCGCTATCTGCAGGCATGGGAACGCTCGCACCCCGGTTCGACTGCAGTCCAAAGGGACGGGGACATCCCGGCTGGTGGCACTGTGGGCAGTTTGCTGCAGCAGCCACAATCGAGGGAGGTAAATCAAAGCGCCTCTCCCCAAAGGTGGTTTTCCACTCACACCAAGAAGCTCACTGCTTTTAGTTATCCTTCCTAGCCACACTCTTGGGAATCACCTCAAACACTGCAAGATTGATTGTTTTATTTAGTTGGGGGTTGTTTTTTTTTCCTGCTGTTGGTCACAAATTGCTTTTTTGCTGGTGGTCTCACGCAGCACACAGCTCAATTGTCAGCAGCATTGTTACCTATGGATGCCATATGGCTCCTCTGCGCTCCACTCACAAGGTCTGCTGCATTTTAAGTGCTGCAGATAAGCGCGGAGCAGACGGGAGGGAAGGGGCAGCAGTTCCAACGGCGAAATCCTCGCTGCCTTTGCGCGGTCATGGAATGTGCGAAGGAATACATTAAGAAGGACAAGAGGTGTTTTGAGAGACACAGCTGCACTTTGCATGCGTCTCTGCTCCTCTTCCCTCTGCAAAGAGAAAAAGATGAGATTTTACATTTCGTTCACATGGCACCGAGGGTTCTTCAGCTCCCGAAGGGAAGTGCTGCGGGGAGAGAAACCGAGACCAGACCAGGTTCTCAGCTCTGTGAAAGGGTTGGAAAATGAAAGCAAAGAGATGGAAGGTTTCAGCTCAAGCTTTTCCTGAAGCAGAGCCATTGGAGGGAAGGGAGAAAGCACTTTCCCAGCTCGGTCACTGGGTGGGAGGCAGGAGGCAGGGGCTGATGCAGCAGGGAGGGATTGCAGGCGGATATCTGGGGCTCTGGGCTCACCCGGTGCATGCCAACATTTTACAGATACTGCATGTGTGAACACTGGAAATAAAGAACAGAGAACAGCTGCAGTGATTCAGTCAGACCTCTGTCAGCCCACCCTCTCACTGCAGCAAATATCCACATCAGAAGATGGGAGAAGCCTGCAGCTAAGGCTGCTCGTGGTCCCAAATCTCCTTTCCTACGCCCCAAAAATGTGCATCTCAGGCACCCCCTGAGCTGGTGACAGCCCTCAGAACACCTCTCTTCCACGGATCCGTTCCCTTCTCCCATCAATCACCCCTCTGAGCCCCTCATAAGCTTTCAATGGGGACAATCTGTGTTTTTTTGAGCACTGTGCTGCGCCGTGTGTTCCCTCACTGCCGTGCAGCATCGCCCATTTATCAGCATCGTTGGATGCCCCCTAATGCTCACAGCAGATGAGGCAGCACGGGGCACACGCTGGGCCTGCACACCTCCCTCAGCCTGCAGTCCTCACTTACAACACAATAAAGTTACAAAAGCAAAGGCAAGGGAATACCATGGAAAAGTGCTGAAAAAAAATGCAAATTCAGGCAAAAAACAGCTCCACGCAGTTCAGATGTTCATGCTTGCTGGCTGTAAATTAGCTCTTACCACTCAGCAAAGCAGGGAGCTGCCACTGCTCTGTCTTTGAGAGCCAAATGACAGCTCAGCAGCGCCTGGATGTGATGGTAAGCTGGCCAGAAACATTAAGAAAATCAGAGAGCCTTCCCCAAAAAGGCAGCGTGCCACAAAACACCATGAGTGGTGACCACGAGGGTGCTGGTCCACGGCACAGGGTGCTGCTCCATGGTGTGGGATGTTGGTCCATGGCACAGGGAGATGCTCCACGGTGCAGTGTGTTGGTCCATGGCATGGCATGCTGCTTTATGCTGTGGGGTGCTGCTCTTCTGCACAGGGTGCTGCTCCATGACATGGGATGCTGGTCCACAGCACAGGGTGCTGCCCTATGACACAGGGCGCTGCCCCATGGTGTGAGGCACTGGTCCATGGCATGGGGTGCTGCTCCACGGTGTGGGCTGCTGCTATGTTGTAAGGTGCTGCTCTATGGCACAGGGTGCTG
>NW_024885184.1:0-12640 GCF_019232065.1 Centrocercus urophasianus | reverse complement strand
GGGCTGCTGCTATGTTGTAAGGTGCTGCTCTATGGCACAGGGTGCTGCTCCATGACATGGGATGCTGGTCCATGGCACGGGATGCTGCTCTGTGACACAAGGCGCTGCCTCATGACGGAGGCACTGCTCCATGACACAGCTCCATGTTGCTCCATGGTGAAGAGCCCAGCCGGAGGACCCAGCGCTGAGCCCCAGGAGTGTTGCTGAGTCACAGGACCACAGAATGGTTGGACAGAAAGCACCTCCAAGACCACCCGGTTCCAATCCCTGCTGCAAAAAGGCTGACAGCCCCGAACCCGGGCGCAGCTCAGCTCTGTGAGCAGCCGCAGCCCGCGGGCAAAGGGCGTCCGGGCTGCGGCGGGGACAGCGCTGCCAGCAGGGGGAGGTGGGGATCGCAGAATAAGCGAATGTTTGGGTTGGAACAGAGCGAAGGGCCCTTCCTACAGCAGGGACGCGCTCGTGTCCCTGCCCCTCAGCGGGTCCCCTCAGCCTTCCACTGTCTCCTCCGCGTGTCCCCTCAGTATGTCCCTCTGTCCTGAGGGCAGCCCTCAGGTTGCCCCTCAAGGGATTCTCTCAGTCCCTCAGTGCGCCCCTCAGTGTAAGCCTTCACTTTGCCCCTCTGTCCTCAGTGTGTCCCTCAGTGCATCCCCTCAGTCCCTCACACCGCCTCTCAGCGCGCCCCCTCCGCGCGCCCACCAGGACAACATGGCGGAGGTGTGGGGGGGCTGGCAGCGAGAAGGCGGCCCCGCCCGGCGCATGCGCGGCTCTCGTCGCTCCCCCCACTCACTACGCGCGCACACACAGCCGCCATGCTGCAGGAGCTGAACGAGCTGCTGGACGCCGCCCCGCAGCGCCCAGACACGGTGAGGGCGGGAGGCGGGAAAGCGGCGGGGGCGCGGGGAGGCGGAAAGGGGGCGGTAGGCGGTGGGCTGTGGGGCGGGAAGGCGGGAAGGCGGGAAGGCGGGAAGGCGGCTGCGCGGGGCACGCCGGGGGCTGTAGTACGAGCGGGCTGCGGCCGTGGCGCTATGAGGAGGGAACGGCCCTTCACAGAGCTCGCTGGGATCTGTGGGGCGGACGGAGCAAAAGGAGGGGATGTGAAAGCGTTGCCCCTCCGGGGAGAACTCTTAGAGCTGAATGGGAGCTGTGAGGGCCATCTAGTCCAGCTCCCCTGCCGTGCACAGGGACAGCACAGCTCCATCAGGTTGCCCAAGGCCTGATCCAGCCTTGGAAGTCTGCAGGGTTGGAGCATCCACCGCATCTCTGGGCAGAAAAAGTTTCTGTTCCTTTAGGAGGCTGCATGGAAGTGTTTTGTCCCTGCAGTTTTGGTGCTGAGCTGTGGTTGCTGAGCTCCGTGTGGAGCTGTGGCACGTTTGGGTCAAACGTTAAGAAAACACCTCCACGTGCTACAGAGAATGGGATGTATTTCCTGATACGTGCTATGTTAGGCAATAAAATTGTATATTTGGAGTGGCCATTTGTTTTGTACAGATGCAGAACCCATGGAGTTCCCCACAGCTGCCGTGGAGTGTTTGGGGTCTGTCACCCCACACCCTGAAGGAGTGAAGACTTTGAGGAGAGAACATGTGAGGTCCCTGGGTTTAGAGTCCCACAGTCATTAAGTTTGGAAGAGACCTCTAAGATCATCATGTCCAGCTGTCAGCTCACCTCCACCGTGCCCACTGCCCACGTCTCCCAGTGCCACATCCCCACAGTTCTTGAACACCTCTGGAGAAGGTGATCTCCCACCCCTGGGCAGCTGTGCCAGCACTCATATGCTCTTTGGAGAAGAAACTGTTCCCAGTATCCAGCCTGATCGTCCCCTGGTGCAGCCTGAGGCCATTACGTCTTGCTTGTTCAGCCCAGAGCAAATGAGGCTGAGGTGAGGCCTCATGGTGCCCTACAGCCCCTCATGGCTCTACAGATCCTCACAGGGAGCAAAGGGGCAGCTTTGCTCTCTATGACAGCAACAGGGCCCAAGGAAACAGCATGGAGCTGTCAGGGAGGGTTGGGAAGTGGGGGATGGGGGGGTATGAGGGAAAGGCTGTGCCCCACAGGATAGTGGGCATGGAGCAGCTCCCCAGGGCAGCAGGCACAGCCCTGAGCTGCTGGAGCTCATGGAGCACTGAGACACCGCTCACAGATATAGGGTTTAATTGTTAGATAATGCTGTGTGACGCCAGCAGATGGACTCAGTGAACGCAGGTGCAGGACGGGAATTCAGCAGAGCAGAAGGAGGTTATGCCTCAAAATCCTGAGTTTTGATGTGGCAGCGTGGGCAGAACCTGGAAGCAGTGCTGAACCGAAGACTCAGATTTGTGTTGGCTCTTTCCTCCTTCCATCAGCTGAGGACATGGAATTCCATCCACCCACTTGGACGTCCTGCCACTCTTGGGCTACGAATGCAGGCCAGAAATCCTTCTTAAAAAGCATCAGCCCTTTGCAGGTTTCCTTTTCCCTTCTCTGCCATATCGTTTCTGCATGTCTGCGGTTAAGCCTGTGCCATTTCACGTTGGGTGTTAGGAAGAATTTCTCCTCCAAAAGAATGCTCAGGCACTGGCACGGTGCCTAGGGAGGTGGTGGAATCACCATTGCTGGAGGTGGTCAGGGACTGTAGAGATGTGGCACTTGGGGGCATGGTCAGCGGGCATGGTGGAGCTGGCAGTTGGACACAGCGATCTGAAAGGCCTTTTCCAAACGTGATGATTCTACAGTTCTGTGATTTTTCAAAGAACTGACTGCAGGGCTGGGAGGTGGAAGAAGCTGCTGCCTGTGTGGGTGTACTGACATGTCACCACCAAATGCTGTCACTCCTGCCGCTGCCCTGCCAGTCGATGCTGGCAGTTTCTGACACGTAGCTGCAGCTTCTGCTCTGTAGCCTGCAGGTGGACAGAGTGTGAAAGCGAAGTGCTGGGCAGACAGAAGGAGAAGGTGCTGCAGGAGTCTTTCCCTTGAGGTGCTACAGACATGCTGAGCAGTCTTCCTGGGCTCGGGAAGGGTGTGTGGACTGGGTGGAAGGCAGGCAGGACTCCGGTATTTCCAGGAGTGCAAAGCCAGCAGTGCAGGAGGTGCACGGTTCAGACATTCCTATCACTCGCTAGCTGGGCATGGAAACATCAGAAATGGAGAGTTTTGAGTACTGAGCAGCTGCAGTGCGACAGCAAAGTGAGAATCATTGAGACTGAAGGTCAGTAACTGGAAGTTCTGAAGGAGGTAAATCACATGTGCACTCCATGACAGCATCCCACCGAGTCCCGCACAGCGTGCGGTAGCAAAGCGCACAGCCTTCCAAGCAGGCAGGTTTCACTTCACTGTGAGCGAGGAGGGGAAGAGGGGCTGCATTCAGACTCACAGCGTGCAGGAGGAGAGTCCCAGGGGATGAGAGGAACTCGTGGAGGGGCTGAACACAGAAATGAGGATCTTGTGCTGTTCCTGAGACCGCTCTAGGCTTACAATACTGACATCCCTGTGAGCCTCTCACTGGGTGGTGCCTCCACTCTGCTTTGGGTGGAAAAGTGCTCTCTGGCTGGGACAGAGCAGCATTTCTGTACCCTAAACTTCATTTTGCATTCCCTGCAGACGGACTGAATGTTTGTCATTCTGTTAGCAGCACTTTACAACACGTTATGCATGGGGGTGTTAACTGATAGATGCCTTACAAATCACCTATGGGCAGATTGCTTGCTGCTGCAAAGAGCTTTTTTTTTCTTTTAAAAAATTTAAAAAAAAAAAAAAAGCAATGATAAGTTTAGTGATTAAAAGCAACCCATTTATGTTTTGTACTGATTAGAGGAAAATCTCTACTGAAATTTTAATGGAAACAAATGCCTTGATGAGTCTAGTACTGATAACAAGTGTGCACTGATGAAGTGAATTCATTTCCTGCCCGATCAGAACAAGGTAGTGTACTTTGTGCAGGGTTCTGCTCCTGTAAACACATTGAGATGCTGAGGCTTCCTGCTCTGAACGTGGCATGTCTCAGTGAGCCTGATGGTGGCTGAGGTGCTGCCTGTGCCCTTCCTCCTCTGGTGCCATAGAACTATGGAATATCCAGAGTTGGAAGAGACCCCTAGGTATCATCGAGTCCAACTTCTGTACCTGCAGAGCCTCCCCTGGCTGCAGGCATCGTCTCCCAAGGCACAGAGCCAGGAGCTGTTCATGCCCTCATCTTAACCCGCTTTGAAGTTTCTTTGCTGCTTCTTTTCCAGGGTAAATTCACACTGCTGCGAGACAGCAGGACGGATGGCAGCTTCTTGGTGCACCACTTCCTCTCCTTCTACCTCAGAGGTGGGTGAGCAGCAGGACTCTGAAAGGCAGGGGTTTCTCCTCGCCTGCTCCTTGGAAGTTCCTTCTCCACGAAGTGTTTCTGCAAGAGCTGATTCTGCGGGGAGCAGGGCATCCTCCCATCAGTGCAGGGCTTCTGGCTCCCAGTCCTGACTTGTTCCTAGGCCTTGCTCTCGAGCCCTTCGTCTCTGTGCAGTGATGTCATTGAGCAGTGAAGGCCGTAAATCACCTGGGCATCTGAGGGAGAGCTGCCATGTGTGGGTCCTTTGTTACTGAACATTTCGCAACATTTTGTAACTATCAGGAACAACCGGCAGATAGATAAGATAGCAGTGAGTAAACAAACAAACAGAGTTGCTGGCAAGCTGCCTCATTGCTTTGCTGCTGACCTCCCAGCCCCAAATAACCCCAATAATCGGCCTCTGTGGAGCGGCCAGCCGACTCGCAGACTCCAGTTCTCTGCTGGTAAACCTGTTCAGAGTGAAATTTCGCTCGGGGTGCTGTGTGTGCTCCCCCACAACTGCCACCTCCTCAGCTGCAGCTTCATCATTTCTAAGGTTTGGTTTCCTTGATTTGCTGAACAGAGAGGCACTGCAGGAAGGCATGGGCTGAGCAGGGAGTGAGCAGCGGGAGCCGGTCGGGGGGCAGTGCTCCTTTACAGCCTGCCATGCCAAACTTCAGCATCAAACATCCTGCCCTTGACCCAGTGCCCAGCTGGTGCTCAAAACATTTGGGAAGGCCCAGCTGGCACCGCAGACCTTGCTGCTCGTAATCTAAGGCCACAGACCTTGCCACTTGTGATCTGTGTCCTGCACTCTGGCAGGGAGAAGCAGCCGCGCCGCTTTGGGTCTGAACCAAAGCACAAGGCCAGGTTGTCACGCACTGGGGTTTTCCAAAATCATGTTCTAGTGAGATATCTTTGTGAAAATTGCTGGTTCTGTGTGTGTTTGCAGATAAGGTCACTTGCCCTGAGAGAGCCAAAACAGGGACTCTTGGCAGGCCTGTGATTTCAGTAATTCGTGTCATGGTCGGCCGTTGGCCTCCTTGCAGTTGTACCAACAAACAATGCAGGGAGATCCCTGGGCAGAATGGAACGGGACAGAAAAGAGGCTTTCTAATTTTACTTTGTCATCTCTTTCTTGTTCTTCTGTTTATTTTTAACCTGGCTACAGCTTTCACTAAATTGGAAAGCTCAAAGAAAAGCGAGAATGGAAAACCCATAGAAAGGTAAGAATGGAAAGCCATTCTGTTCCATTCCAAGCTATGAGCAAGTGAGAGGCTGCCTACACCTTCCTCCCTTCAAGGCCTTTTGCAGGCAGATTTATGGCCTGGCTGCTGTGATTTATGTGCCGCAATAATGGCAGTTTACAAGTGAAATAATAACAATGTGTCTTTTGTCTTCTTCCCCAGCTGGCTGTAAGGTTTGCTTCCTGGCCCTGGTCCAGTCCTTCAGTCACTATAACATTGTAGCACAGAAGCTGGTAAGTGTCCTGGCACAGATTGGTAACTGCGGGCCCTGTAGACAAGCCCACACCTGTGGACGCAGTTTCAGTGGTGCTCTGGGGAGGAAAGCCCTCTGGTATCTATGTCCAGGTACATTCAGAAGGGAATGCCTGTGTGCTGCTTCTGGCCTCTGGGCAAAGACATGGATCTGAGCCATCTGAGAAGCCACAAGCACCAATTTCCTTCCCATGGCGAATCAGGGAAGGATTACACGTACCACAGAATGAGGACACTAAGAACCAAGGCCATTCCCAGTGTCAGAGCACCCCTCTCACCTGTGGGTTGAAATGCATCTCTCAGCTTTTGTGGAGTGCTCTCTTACAGCTATGGAATGCTCTGGGTGCAAAATCCAGGTGACCTCCCAGAGCTGAAGGGATTGCACTGACTCTGCTCTGCTCTGCTAGGGGCCTCAGCAGTGCTTCAGCTTACAGAGAAGGTACTGAGGAGCCAGGTGCAGTGATGGTCCGTTCCCCACTCTAATGCTAGACTGGTTTTATTTTTAATACTCAGTTTTCACCTTCTGTTAGGAGGAGATAAATGGCCTGAGGGCTCAGACTTAAGTTAACTAAGATGGACTGAGCAAAAAGCATTTTGATGTGAAGCTTTAACTCTCGGTCAGGTACTGAGCGTGAATTTCCCCTGCAGAGCATTTCCCAGAGGAGGAAACGTGGGTTGGAGGTTCGGCTGTTCAGTATGGGAACCTTGGCTGCACTAAAAGCAGAATCATATTTGCTGATGTGTTCCTGAAGATGGTGAAATTTCCCATTACACAGCTCCAGGGTGTGCTTTTAATAGGTGGTGGTGTCATCTCTCTGGTGGGAGAGTCTGAGAAGTGGGAGAACAGAAGGATTAGCTGGAGCCCATGTGCAATGCAAATCAAAGTGCTTTGCTGTCTGATGCTTCCAACACAAAGATTACTCTTGTGAAGGAGTGATAAGAAGAACAATGCAGTTTGCTGGGGGAGTTGAGGGAAGGGATTACATTTGCCTGCAGCAGTGAGCTGACCCTGTCCTCTTGGTTTCAGGTCTCTGAATCACTCTTCTTATAACTTTGCAGGTCTGTGTGTGTGCGATTGGTGTGAATTCTTTAAAGCAGTCAGTGGTTCTATTGTCACTTATTTGTATCTGCATTTCTGTAAGAGCTTTGCTTTAGCCCTTTTCCCAGATGATCACGGCAGGCTCTGTTACTCTGTTTTAGCAGAGTGGTTTCACTCAGGCCTGTTTACGACTGGAGACTTGATGATGGGAGCTGCCTCTCTTTACAGTCCGGCTGTGCTGCTGTAGCTGCCTGCTGGAGGCAGCTGGGATGTCACTGCTGCAGTAAGCCCTGGTCTCAGGCACTGCTGTGAGCAGAGCTGTGCTGCTGCTAGGTACTGTGTGCTGCAAACACCCAGCTGGTCCCTCCCTAGCGCCTCTTCCTCACTGTGGAAGCTGTGGACCTGGGCTCACTGTGTTGGCTGGATGAGTTGCAGGAGGACAGATCTGTTGGAAAAGGCTGCTGAGCTGCAGCATTGGCTCCATGGGTTCAATCTCCCATAGCATTCCTTTCTAGCAGAAGGTTATGTGCTAATGAAGGGCTGCAGTCAAACAAGCTGGGGATGCCCAAAGCCAGGATGTGAGCTGTGAGCACCTGGGCTGTGGGAGATGTCCCTGCCCGTGGCAAGGACTGAGGCCCGGTGGGCTTTAAGGTGCTTTGCAACCCAAGCCAGTCTGTGGTTCTAGGATTGACTCTTTTCTATCACAGTGCCTACAGATTTCAGTGCAAGCTGAACCTGGCTATCGTTGCCAGGCTGGAAAGCGTGCTCTGACCTCCCCAGAGAGTGTGCTGCTGAAGTATGATGCAGTCTTTACAGTGCTACCTTGCAGTCCTTGTAGCACCTGGTGGTGTTGCTGCTTCCCAGCAGTGCTGCCAGGTCTCATCAGACCCTCACAGCTTAGCTAAATGCAGTTTCCCTGGGATTTTGTGCCTGTGCTGCCTCGCAGTGCTGCCCTCACACTTTCTTTTTTTTCAAATTCCACCCTTCGTTTGAGGATCCACACTTAATTGAAGGGACAGTTAACGTTAACGTTGTTTGTCGTGACCTTCTAGACAACTGCAGCAGGACTGATGACACGAGGGCAGCCTACCAGCTGGTGTTCCCACTCTCACTTGTACAAGCTTTGATATGTTTTGAAGGAAAAACAGATTTATTTCCATGTGGCCTCCCTCTTGCCTGCTCCCCATTCCCAGCACTGAGGTTGCAGACCCAAGGACGTTGCCTGCTCGCCCCTGCTGTCCCCTGAGGGTACACATGCTGGAGAGGAGACCTTGGATGAGTGCCTGATCACAGACTGTCGCACTTTGTACCGCGGTGCCGTTCGCCGTTGGAGCTGATGGAGCTTAATGGAGCTGCCTCACGTGCTCCATCATTCCTTCTCTCCTGCGGATATTTTGCTTTCCATTATGAAGTGGCCAACAGCAAGCAGCAGGTTTGGTTTGGAGGAACGTCGCGGCTGCAGGCTGCTGGGACCCTGCAGGTGCTGCCTGCCCAGAAGCGTTGCAGGCTCTGCAGCTGTGCCTTGTCGGGAAGCTGTTGGTTCCAATCTCCCCAGACTGTGATCTCGGAGGCATTTCTGGGCTGGATCGATGAGTGACAGATTGCCAGAGATAATGTCTGTGCGTGGTGATGGAGCGCGGTGCTGTGAGATAATGAGGGCTTTCAGGGTTGGTAACGCACGCTGCTCGGCGCTGTGGCCCTGCAGCAAGGACGTTTTAGTGCCTCTGATCCTGCTGGCACTCAAGCAGATGCCATTGGCTATTTTGGGTTCATTTTCCATCACCTTTGAGCTGTCCTGGCTCTTTCCTCTGTTGTCCAGGCGGGCCCTGCTGTCCTAGAGCTGAGCTGCCAAGTGTTTCAAGGAGGAGATGATGGTTCCTTGCTGCTCTGCTAGGGAAACAGCTGAACTGGGAGGCTGGAACTAAATGCTCTTTTGAAGTCCCTTCTGACCTGAGCCATCCTGTTTGAAGTACACAGTTTGCATGTGCACAGAGCAAAGCAAAACTCCATTTCTGAGTGACCAACATGAAGAGTGACTTCAGGTGCTGCTTTGGCAAAGCACTTAACGATGAGCCTGAGTCCTGTGAGCTCCAGACGTCCAACAGGGGATCAGTGAGCCTGTTCCTGCAGCCGCCCTGCAGCACAGCCCTGCTTTGTGGCATGTCAGGTATTTGCCAGCTGATCCACATTCCTGCTGCATAAAGCTCTTGTGTTCTTGGCGAGGAATTGTTCCGTGGTGTGGGCTTATTATTGCCTAGGAGGCTAGTGCTAGCTCTGCACTCCTGCCCTACTTCCAATCAGGGTTTTAGTGGGTAATTATCACCTGCAAAAGCTGAATTCCTGTGCCTGAAGCCCACGCGCCCTGACGGATGCTCCCCTGAGAGCTTCAGCAAAGAGAAGAAATGTGATGTAAATCTGTCATTCCTATCATCAGCAGCAAACATGTGGCCACTGATAAGCCTTGCAGAGCTGGGGGTTAATCTCCTGGAAGGGGCCTCTTCCTTATCTACTCAGACCTTCTCTCTCTTGGGGTGCTTGTGTGGAAATGCCATGCTCCCAAAGCAGCCTCGTATAGGTATGTGGCATTGATTAGATGTCTGGGCTGTAGCTTTCCAATCTACTAAGAATTTAAAAAAAAAGGAGGAGGAGGTGGAATGCTGGCTCTCATGGGTTGATGTCAGAGTAACAGGAGGGTCTGGCAGGTGGGATATGGGGTGGGAACTGGGAGGCAGAAGTGGACATGTGGCTTTGTGCATCTCCTTTGTGTGTGAGCAAAGAGCTCATGGGTGTCACTTGGAAAACCTCTGTATAGCAAAGGGGGGAGTTGGGCTGGTACCAACTCTGCCCAGCTGTGCTCTGCCCACCTGCAGGGATCCTTGTCCCAGTGATCCACTCTCTCAGGATCCTTGTTTCTGGTTAGAATCGTGGAGTCATTTGAGTTGGAAAGGCCACCTAGCCTGGCTCCCCTGCAGTGAGCAGGGATGTGCACAGCTCCATTGGGTGCACAGCCTGCTTCCCAGCCTCTGTCTCCCTAGTTTTGCCTCTTGAGCAACCCTGCGCTGAGCTAAAGCTTCCTGAACTCTTAGTTAACCACGTCTCGCCATTTTGGCCAACTACCTGCTGCCTTGCACAACAGCCCCATTTCCAGAGGCTTTGTGCTAACGCTCCCCAGCTCCATTTGAAGAGATTGCAGTCCGTTGTGAAATGTGGGAAGCAGCCCACGCTGCACAGCCAAGCAAACTCATGCTTCTTCCCACAGGGAAACTGGCGGTTTGACCACGGTGAGCTGTGTGATGTATCTTGATGGTTACACAAAGTACTACATTGTCTCCAAAAAACCAAACTGGTGCAGTTACCAGTAAGCTAAGGAACAACAGAATTGCCAAAAGTTGCCCTTGATTAAAAAAAAAAACAAAAAAGGATGAGGAGCTGTTTTGTGAACTGTGTCTCCAGCTGGGATCTCCATTCAGGATGTTCTGTATGAATCTGCTCCACCTCTGCCAGGGCTTTCTTCATTGGTCCTGGAGGTGCTGGAGCTGAATGTGCCCTGTGCTTGGCTCTCAAGGTAGAGCAGGAGATTGGCACAGGATGCCCAGGGAGGTGGTGCCTCTGGAGTGCTCGAGAGCCATGGAGATGTGGCATGTGATGACAGGGTCAGTGGGCATGGTGGGGATGGGCTGGGGTTGAACTCGGTGACCTCAGAGGTCTTTTCCAACCTGAATGATTGTATGATTCTGGGAGATCTTGGCCCCAGGTGGATGCTGAGGCTGCTTTCCCTGGGAGCTGTGCTGTGTGGGTGTCAGTGCCTGGCCTTGGCTTCTTCCGGACCGCACCTTGCTCGTGTGCGTGGGCTGTGCTGAGGAGCTGCCAGTGCCAGGCTGTCAGTGTTGCCACATCGGTGATGTGAAGATAATAAAAACCATTAGCTTTCACCTGCCAAGAAAGGAAGATGAAGAAATTGCTCCCTGCTAATACCCCATGCCTGTATTCTCCCTGACTCTGAGTAAGAATTATTTTCTCATGCTGGGCAGCAATGATGCTGCTGTCTTCCCAGGAGTGATTCCAGTTCATCTGAGCACTCCAAACCCAACTGCTTGTTTATCATAGAATCATAGATTGGCCTGGGTTGTACAGTGTTCATCCAGCTCCAACCCCTGCTGTGTGCAGGTCGCCAACCAGCAGCCCAGGCTGCCCAGAGCCACATCCAGCCTGGCCTTGAATGCCTGCAGGGATGGGGCATCCACAGCCTCCTTGGGCAACCTGTGCCAGTGCCTCACCACCCTCTGGCTGAAAAACTTCCTCTTCATATCCAACCTAAACCTCACGTCTCAGTTTTTTCTCCTTCTTTTACAGCCACTGTGCAGGAGTCATTCAGGCAGTGACTTTATTAGCACATTTTGATGGGACTTGATATAAAAATAGTCTGTTGATCTGCTTGGTTCTGTCTGTACCCTTCCTCCAAAGCAGTTTGCTCTGCAACATAATGTTTTCCTCTCTCTAGGGGATCAGTCTAACAGCTGCCAAGGAACAGGGGCAGCTTGTCTTTTTGGAAGGCCTCAAGTCCTGCCTTGACCTCGTGTTTGGGGAGGAGGAGCAGTCAGGACAGCCCAGTCCTCTTCAGTTTATAAGGTAAACCCATCCAGCTGGAGGAGGCAGAGGTGGTTCTGCTGGGGCTGAGCATGCTGAGCATTTCACCTCTGGGTTCTCACGTCTCCTGCCCCTCCACCCAACATGGAGAGCAGCATGAACTGAGATCAGGCCCCTTTTCAGCTTCCCTGCAGGGCCCAAGGGCTCAGCAGGTGTGCACTGCACTTGGTAAAGGAAATACCAAAACAGTGCATGTTGTGCTTGTACTTCCCTGCCCCTCTCTGCTGCTTGGGGAGGGGTTCTGTCCTCTTCAGCATTTTGGAGCAATTTCTAGCCCCATCCTCATGGCTTAGTGTGCTACAGGGCTACACAAAATTTATTCCAGCTCTCAGCAGGCTAGTTTCAAATAAAACTCCATCCAAGCTGTTAGAGCACAGTGCTGATGTGGCCGTGTTGGTTTCCTTTTTGTGCCCACTGCACTTTTCCATGTTCCTGACGACTTGATAAAAGTGTACCAAACCCTGCATGGAGGAGAGGAGTCGCTCCCTCCTGTCATGGAGGAACAGCAGCACACACACAAAGCAAGAGCAGCAAAACTGGTGCCCCGTCAGGCATGGGGATTCCCTGCTAAGGGACGGTGGGCATGTGGAAAGTGCTGTGGGGCAGCAAAATGCACTGAGAGCACCTGAAAGGTAACCACCTCGAGGGGAGCATGCTAGAGGAGAGGCTCAGGGCAGGCAGTGAAACCTTGTAAGGCCCTGTGCTGTGGGATCCCATAACTTTTGGGATGTGGCTCATGGGTGTTGCTGCAGCATGGCATATCCCTTGAGCAAGGTATGAGGATTTCCCTATGCACACACAAGCGAGGAGCATTGACTGCAGGTAACCTCTGGATCTGGGAGATCGAGGTTAGGTGTTAGGAGAGGTTCTTTAACCAGAGGGTGGTGAGGCCCTGGCACAGGGTGGGTGCCCCGTCCCTGGCAGCACTCAAGGCAGGGCTGGATGGGGTCCTGGGCGGCCTGATCTGGTTGGGGACAAGCAGGCAGGGTTTGGAAACAGATGGTCTGTCAGGTCCCTTCCAGCCCAACCAGTCTGTGATTCTGTGACCTGAGGGATGTCATGGCAGTAGGGGTGCTGCAGGCTTGCCTTTGTTGAGTCAGTGATGCTCAGTGGGACATCAGTGGGACAAGGGGAAATGGTTTGAAGTTGAGGGAGGGCAGCTGGAGGTTGGAT
>NW_024885183.1:1957-42753 GCF_019232065.1 Centrocercus urophasianus | reverse complement strand
TGCAGCCCTACAAGTGCAGAACGCCAGCTCCGCTCCTTCCTCTGCTCTCAGCCCATCTCCTGCCCCGTTCCCCCCACCCCAGGCTGCGTGCAGAGCGGTGCTGCCATGAGGAGAGGTCGCAGGGCTCCGTATCTCCACAGCCCCACTGGATCTGGCTGCAGGTCTACACCTGTGACTACACATGGAGTGTGCTCCTGCACGCACGTGGAGTCCCACTCCCCCCAACCCTTCATAGAGAGGCAGTTTTGCCCTCCAGCCCTATGCTGGGAGACCTCATCCCCTCCTCACCCCCCAGCTGCCCCCCACCTCCCCCCAGCTGCTCCCACGTTGAAAGCCACTCCCTGCCCTGCATTCCTGGGGCTATCAGATCCCACACCCCCGGCCCCCACCCCGGCACTGCTGGACACTCCCTCCCCAGGGGCCAGGACTCGTTGCTCCCCCACCTCCTGCTGCACCCATGCTGCACCCAGCCCTGTGCCCCCCCCTTCCCCTCCCTGGCACAGCCTCCCACCCTATGCTCCGTGGGAATGGCCACAGCCCCACATTGGGTCCTGCTCTTGGGGTGTTGGGGCTTTGTGGGTGCCCTGGGCCTCCCGGCAGCACATGGGGAGCAGTTGAGGCATGGGGAGGACCTTGGGGTGGCTGTGTTGTGCAAACCACCGTTGAGCACGCAGAGGAATCGTGGGCAGCTGCAGGTTTGCAGGTGAAGCAATGGAGTCCTGCTGCCCCGTTCCTGGTAGCAGCTCTGGGGGCACTGGGGTTGGGGGGGTATCCCTGGGCTGGGGCTGTTTGTGCCCCCTCCTCCCAGCACCCGGGACATGAAAGCCACCAGAACGCCCCGACCCTTTCACCAGGCTCTCGGTGAAGCCTGACCCCGGCACAAAGCCCCCAGGAGAAACATTTGAATCTGAAAAGGGGTCTGAGCACGGAGCCCTGACCTTCAACCCGTGGGTCAGCCCATCCACACCACTGCCAGTGGCCCCCCCCCCCCGAACCCCCCGACGAAGCAGCCTTGTCCCAGCCGAGACAGCAGCCCTACAGCCCCCCTGTGCATCCCTACATCCCTGCATCCCTACCGTGCATCCCTGCCCTGCACTTCTGCATCCTTCCAGCTCTGTGTCCCTGCCATCCCCCTCCACGTCTTCAGAGTGCTGACAGCCCCACTCCTGCTCTTTTCCCCTAGCAGAACGTCTTCAAGGGATCTTTAGCAACATGGTCATCTATTATATGCTTATAAACATCTGTGCCCTACACTTCTGCCCCCTGCATCCCTGCCCAGAATCCTTATGTCCCCATGCCCCATCTCTGCCTGGAATCCTTTTATCCCCATACCCCGGCACCTTGGTGTCCCCGATTCCCCCCTTGCCGCCCACCCCACACCCCGTCTGCCCACCCGCCATCTGGATATCGATCTGCTGAGCCTTGAACTCCACAGCAGGACGTCCCCAGGGTGCTGCAGCCCTCCATCCCCCCCCTGCGGCCCCGTGCTTCGGTCTCCCCAGCGCCCCACACATCCCACAGCCCCACACGCATCTTCACCCCACGCTCACCCCACTTCTGCTGGGCTCTCATTGCTGCGGGGGACGCACAGCCGCCTCCAGCCCCGCTCCCCCCCCCCCCAGCCCCTGACCCCGTGCGGGGTCACTGCTCCTCTTCCTCCTGAATATGCATGGGGCCACCGCCGTCACCTTTGATCCCGCGTCAGGGCGAACGGAACGGCTTCATCTGGGGCCGCGGGAAGGGGGGGGGGGAACGGCTTTGTTACAGGGATGAGCCGACCCCACAGCCCCCCCATCCACCCCCAGTGCGGCCGAGCCACAGCCACGAGCACCAGTGCTTTATTGTCCCCTGCGTCCCTAAATGCAGGTCTCGCCGCCAGCCCTGCGCTGCTCCAAGGCCTGCAGCCGTCGTGCCAATGCCTGCATGCGCTGCGCCTGCTGCTGCTGCACGGCTCCTGCCCGTGCCTCCAGGTGCTGCAGCTGTGCTGCCTGCTTGTGCCGGGCGCTGCGGTACGCCAGGGCCAGAGCACTGTGGGGACAGCATCAGTGTGGGGTATGGGGATGGAGTGGGGGCACTGCGGGCTGTGGGGGCAGGCTGCGGTGGGTGCGTGGTGACAGAGTGCAGGCAGGGAGAGCGGAAAGGGAGACCGCGCTTTGCGGGAAGGGTGCTTTGCAGGAGGAGATCTTGCTTTGTGGGTGCGCAGGAAGGGACGGCACTTCTGGGGTGCGCAGGAGGGCGGAGAGTTTTGAGAGGGTGCAGGAAGAAACGGTGCTTTGGGGCACGCAGGGGGGACGTGCACCCAGGACATGCAGGAAAGCCCCATGGTTTAGGCTGCCCTTGCCCACCTGTGAGCATGGAAGGACTCTCTGGTGACGGCGATGCACTTCTCGTGCTGCACACGGCTGACAGCACTGCTCTGCTCCAGGGACAGCACCAGGGCCTGTGCTCGGGCGTGCAGCTGCTCGATGCTGTGGGACACACGCATGGCAGTGCCCGGCACAGCGCTGCAGTTAATGCAGCACACCCAGAGCTGTGGGCTCTCACCGTGCCAAAGCACGCTGCAGCTCCTGCGCCGTCCTCTCCGGGTCCGCAGGGCGCTGCAGTGCTGCTGCTCCCATCGGAGCATCCTGCAGAGAGCAGAGGGGGGCAGCAGTGTGTGTGTGGGGGGTCAGCACCGAGCAGCCCCTGGGACGCAAGGAGCCTCACCTCCTCGCTGCTGCTGGAGCTGCTGGAGGGGCTGTGAGCCCCCTGCTCCCGCTCCATGTGCTGCAGCACCAGGCGCAGCGCTGCCTCCCGTGGGCCCTGCGCAGCCACCAGCACTTCCAAGCCCCTCTTCTCCTTCTCTGCCAACTGCAGCCGCATCCTCAGCTCGGCCATGGCCTCCTGGCAGAGCAATGCTGTCACCATCACCTCCCGTCATCACCTCCCCCGGGGGACCTCGCTGTGCTCACCTTCAGCTCTGCGATCTCCCGCAGCAGCTCCGCTCTCTCTGGCCGCCTCCAGCCAGGCAGGAGGGCACGAGCATCCTGCAGAGCACGCTCAGCACGGGCACGGATGTCCTCACCACAGCGGGATGGGGCGCGGGTGGGCATGGGGACATGGCTCAGGGACACCTGCACGGCCGCCTGCTCGGCACGCAGCTGCCGGATGGCCTCACGCAGGGCCCCCTCCTCTGACCCGTGGGCGCTGTGTGGACAGGGATGAAGGGGCAGTGAGGTGGGCGTAGGGTGCTGGGACACCCTGGGGATGGGAATGGGGTACCTGTGCAGCCTGGGGCAGGAGCTGACCCCGCTGTCCTTCGGCTCTGCTTGGCCCGGGAGCTGCAGGCTCTGTGTGGGGCTGGGCCCACAGCCATGCTCTGCGCTCTGCTTCCCCATGGCTCCTGGGAATGGGATGGGTGGTGTGGCCACGGTGTGCTCAGTGTGCCAGCACCCAGGATGCCCGCATCCCCTCAGAATCCCCACAAAATCCCATTATATACCCCTGCACGCCTGCAGCATCCTCCCAATATCCTCCCGCCATCCCCTCAACACAGCCTCCTTCCTCCATGCCCCCACAGATGACCCTCAGCACCCCGACATCCCGCGTCCCCCAGGTTGGCACTCACCAGCATCGGGGCCGTGCCCATCCCTGCCCAGCTTCGCCCACATCCGTTCCAGCAGTGCAGCATAGGCGTCCACGCAGCGCTCACTGCACACAGAGGGGCTCAGCGCAGCACTGGGGCTGTTCCTCCCCCCCCCCCCCCCACCCCAACCCCATCCCTGCCCCGTCCCCACCTGCAGTGCAGTGCCAGGCGCAGCGCGCTGCTGCGTGACTCGTGCTGCCCCAGCACCATGCTGAGCCGCTCCGAATCGCTCTTGCAGTCGTGCAGGGCAGCCGAGAGCTGCTGGTTCACCTCCTTCAGCCTCTCCGTGTGCCTGTGCATCGCTGCCCGGTCAGCTCTGTGCCTCAGTTTCCCCACCAGAGGTGCTCAGCAGTTGCTGGGGTCGGGGGGACTCACCCCTGTAGCTGTTGCATCCTGTCCTCCAGCTCCTGGCTGGCACCTTCTGAGGGCAGGGGGGAGAGCGGGCTGTGGGGCTGAGCGCTTTGGTGCTGAGCTTCGTCGTAGCTCAGGAGGCAGCCAGACAAGTCCTGCAGAGGGGACAAGGAGAGCCCAGCACTGAGGGGGATCCCCTAAATGGAGCCCCATCCACCCTTGCCCCGCACTCACCTGGGGGTCCCCCAGTCTTGGAGCACTGCTGAGCCCCACGGCGTCACCCCCAGCACCACCCATTCCTTCCAGCCTGGCCAGAGCCTCCTGCAGCTCCCACACCTGTGTGAGCACAGCGCTGAACCCAAGGCCCAAACCGTGGGGCTCAGACCGGTGCTGCCCCACACCCACCTTCCCCTGCAGCCGCTCGCGCTCCCCCTGCAACGCCTGCAGTGCCTCCGTGGTGCGGCTCAGCTCCTCGTCGCGGTGCCCCAGCGCCTCCAGCAGCGCCGCGTTCCTCGCCGCCGCCTCCAGCAGCCCCTCTCCCCTCTCCAGGCCCTGCCACGTCCCCGCCACGCGCTGCAGCTCCTCCAGGCTCTGGAGGCACAAGGCCGTGGGGCAGTGCCCACACCCGTGGTGTCGGGGCTGTCCGTGGCCGCGCTGCCCCACCTGTGCCCACTCTGCTGGCGGTGCCGGCGTGCGCCGATGCCGGGAGATGACGGCGCGTTCCAGCGAGCTGACGGCGTGCTGCAGGGCAGCAAAGAGGTCGGGGCGGGGGGCTGGGGAGGGGGCGCGGGGTCAGCTCCTGGCGTGGCGCGGCACGCCGCACCGTGGCACAGCGCAGTGCGCCATGGCAAGGCATGGCACGGAGAGCTGCACCCACCTTCCTTCCCAGTGCCATCGAGCCCTTGAGGCTGCCGCCCATCGGGGCGGGGGCTGCTGGTGCACCCCGAGTGCTCTTCTTCCTCCTTATGGGGCAGATGCCGAGTGCTGTGGGGGTTTGTGCAGGCCAGCAGCGTGGTGATGTGCTGCTCATCCCCTGCCGCAGCTGGGTCCTCATCTTCATCCTTGTCCTCGTCCTCATCCCTGCCCTTGTCCTCGTCCAGCCGCTCGCTTGCAAGGCGCAGTGGGGAGGAGGGGCTCTGCCCAGCCTGGCCCTGGGGGTCAAAACATGCAGAGGGGGTGCCTGTGTGGTTGGGGTGCAGTGAGGCTGCCGCCGGATGCAGTTTGGCAGAGATGGGGACAAAAAATGAGCTCTGGGGACATGAAGCACCCTGTGCCCTCTGGGTCACCCCACTCGCCTCCTCCATCCCTTGTCGCCTTCCAGCACCCGGCCCCACAGTTCAGCCCCACAGCTTGGCCCCACAGTGACCGGATCCCGCAATGACCGGATCCTGCTGCTGGTGGGGCCCCGCGGGGCCGCCCCTGGCCTTGGCCACTCTGTGTTCCTGCTGAGATTTCCTCTTCCTCAGCAGCCCCGCTGCATCCTGCACTTAACTGTTGCGCTGCCCTGCGCCGGGTGACGGCCATCCTGGGGGGCTCTGGGGACCCCATCCCCACCCCATCGCCCCGCTCTGCCCCACGCCGGGCCTCCCGTGCACGTGGCTGCCCATGGAGCCAGCTGTGAGCACCACTCTGCCCACTGTCCTTGAGTGCAGGAGGATTTGCATGAGTGCAGGACGGTGCGCACGGATTTTTGGGGGTGCAGGAGGCTGCGCGCGTGGGTATTTGGAGTGCAGGGGCTGTTGCACGGCGGTGCACACGTGTTCGGGGTGCGGTGCGCGCCCGGGTGACGCCACGTGTCAGCAGCGCCCGGAGAACTACAACTCCCAGCAGCCCCTGCGAGGGGGGGCACTTCCGGGTTGCGCCGAGCGGGGCTCGGGCGGCCGAGAGCGGGTGAGAGCGCGGAGGGGCTGCGCGGGGATGAGGGGCAGCGGGGGGGGTTGGGGTCCGTGTGTGCCGGGGGGGGGGGGGGGGGGGGCGGTCGGGAGGGGCCCCCCCGCCCCGGGGGTGCGTGGAACGGGAGGGAGAGGGGTGGGGGTGAATGGGGCGAGGGGGTGTGCAGAGTGCGGGGTGTCGGAGGAGAGGGTGCACAAAGCTGGGGGTGCACGGGTGTGGGGTGCACGGAGCTGGGGGTGCACGGAGCTGGGGGTGCACGGAGCTGGGGTGCACAGAGCAGAGTATGCGTGGGGTACGGAGTGCACAGAACGAGGAGTTTGTGGTTGTGGGGTGCGCGGAGCAGGGGGTGCCTGGGGATTGGGTCACACGGTATGCATGGGGTATGGGGTGCACTGAGCAAAGGGTGCACAGCATGAAGAGAGCACGGATACGGGGTGCACAGAGCTGGGGTGCAATGATCCCCCGCCCCTCACAGCCCCCTCCTCCCCAGCTCGGTGCCATGGAGCGCAGCTGCGGGATGGACACGTCTGGGCCGGGCAGTGCTGCTGAGGAGGAGGAGGAAAAAGCTCCGGAGCAGCGGCCCCGCACTCGCTCCAACCCTGAAGGTGCTGAGGATCGGGCATTGAGCGCTCAGAGCAGTGTGGGCAACCGCAGTGAGGGCGAGGGGGAGGCGGCCAGCAGTGAGGACAGCCCCCAGGGCACCGCAGCCCCCGATGGCACCGCCTGGCCCGGCCCTGCACACCCCCCTCCCGAGGTGCAGGTGAAAACGCCGAGGGTGAACTGCCCTGAGAAGGTGGTGAGTGCGTGGTTCTGGGGGGGGGGGGCTCGGTTGTGGGGTGCAGGGCTCAGCCATGGGGGTCTCACCCAGATCATCTGCCTGGATCTGGCTGAGGAGATGGCTCTACCCAAGCTGGAGTCGTTTAATGGGTGAGTGAGTGGTGGGGCTGGTGTGGGGAAGGGGTGAGAGGGGGGGACCCTGCTGAGCGCTGTGCCCCCCCCTCCCCTCCCCAACATTCTTGACAGCTCCAAGACCAACGCACTGAACATCTCGCAGAAGATGATTGAGATGTTTGTGAGGACGAAGCACAAGATTGACAAGAGCCACGAGTTTGCACTGGTGGTGGTGAACAATGATGCCACGTGGGTGAGTGGGGATGGGGTGGGATGGGGCGGGATGGGGATGGGGATGGGGATGGGGATGGGGATGGGGATGGAATGGGGTGGGGATGGAATGGGATGGGATGGGGTGGGGATGAAATGGGGATGGGGATGGCTCTGTGACCCTCACCTGCCCCCTCCCAGCTTTCAGGGTTCACCTCGGACCCCCGTGAGGTCTGCAGCTGCCTCTACGACCTGGAGACCGTCATCTGCAAGTCCTTCAGTATCCGCTGATACTGGGGCAGGAAGGGGTCTCAGTCCATTCTTGCAGAGGGCAGAGACCCATGGTGCCCCTGGTGCAGCCTGGTGTGCCATGGGTGTGATGCCAGCTCCTCCACAGCCACCAAATGGCATTTCTGGAGGTTTTGCCCCCAGTTTTGTCCCATTCTGCTGCATCACTGGTGCGCGTTGGGTTTGGTTATGGGGGTGGGGGGGTGGGGGCTCTGTGTGCCAGCATTGCTCCTTACCTCACACCGCAGATCTGGATGGGCTCTTCAACCTCATGTGAGTCCATACAGCTGGGGGGGCGGCGCTGGGGGGGTCAGGGCTGGAATCTCCCAGTGCAGAGCAGCCCCTGGGGGGTGTTACTGGGGCGGGGGGCGCATTGCATGGCGCTCAGTCCCAGCATGGCATCACAGCCAGCAGAAGATCGAGCTGCCGGTGACGGACAACGTGCAGACCATCCCGCCACCCTACGTGGTGCGCACCATCCTGGTGCTCGGCCGCCCCGGCTGCCAGCCCCAGTTCTCTGTGTCGGAGCAGATGAAGGTAAGGAACCCCCCCCCTCCTCACCCCCCTGGGCTGAACACCAATTTCTGCACGCTGGTGCATGCGGAGCCGTGCTCGCTTCTCCCCCTGCAGAAGATGCTGCAGTGCCCTTATTTCTTCTTCGACGTCGTCTACATCCACAATGGGGCGGAGGAGAAGGAGGATGAGACCAGCTGGAAGGTATGCATGGAAGGGGTGGGGGGAGACAGCGCTGTGCCACCCCCCTGCTGCTCATATCCTTTGCCCCGCAGGAGCTGTATGCCTTCTTTGGCAGCTTGGACACCAAGGGCACCAACTACAGGTATGAGGTGACGCTGACAGGGCCAGCGGTGGAGCTGCACAACTGCATGGCCAAGCTGCTGGCGCATCCCCTGCAGAGACCCTTCCAGAGCCATGCAGCATACAGCCTGCTGGAGGGGGACGAGCCCCCCGAAGTGGAGGCCACCGTCTGATCTGGGGAAGGGCCACCCCACGGCCACCACACCATTGGATTTGGGTGCACGGCTGTGGAAACGGGGAAAAAAGAGATGTTTTCCTGCCTGGCTGTGGTGGTGGTGTGGTGGTTTCTGTACTGGAGATGTGAGGGAGGTGAGGACGCCCAGGGGGATGTGAAGGATGCTGTGGATGGCAGGGGATAGCCGGGGGCACAGGGCAGCGCTGGGGCTGCTGCTGGACGTGGTGAGGGGCTGGGAGGGGGGGGTTACTGGGAGGCACTGGGTGGTGACGATGCAGGGTAGTGGGAAGCATCGGGCAGTTCTGTGCACAGCGCTGCGCGGGGCACTGCGTGCAATGCTGGAGCGCGGCGCTGGGTGGCGCTGGTGCGGAGCGCTGGAGGCACCGGGCGGAAGTGGGGCGGGCAGCGGGCGCCGCAGCTCGGCACTTGTGGCCACGCCCCCTTCGTTCTCCCCCACATCCGGCGGAAGGGTGTGGCGGCCTCTGGCCGCCTCCTATTGGTCGCCTCGCCCGCCAATCAGCGGCGGCGCGCGGGGAATTCGAAGCTGGGAGGCGCGTGCGCAGGGCGGCATGAATGGCGCGGGGCGGCGCGGGGCGGCGGGGCGGCTGTGTGCGGCGCTGCGGGGCGGGCGCGAGGAGTAAGAGGGCATCGGGATGGGATGGGATGGGACGGGACGGGATGGGATGGGATGGGATGGGTCGGGTCAGGGGTCGAAGGTTGCACGGGGAAGGGTCGGGCGTTGCAGCAGCCCGGGCTTCGCGGCGGCGGCGTGGGCTTTGCAGCCCGGGCTGTCGCTTTGCCGTGTGGCCGAGGCTCGGGTGATGCTGCGGTAGGGGCGGTGACCCCGCGTTGTTCCCCCGCAGGGCGGTGGAGATCCTCCTGCGGCACGGGGCCGACCCCAATCTGCTGCTTTCAGGGGGGTTCGCCCCCATCCATCTGAGCGCTGCCGGGGGGTCCGGGGGAGGCGTGCGCTGCTTGCGGCTGCTGCTGCGCTATGGAGGGGACCCCAATGCCAGGTAACGGCCTTGGGGAGCTCGGCTCCGTTCTGCCGAGTGGGAGCGGAGCCCCCGAGAGGACGGCGGTGACGCCGGTACGGTGGTAGGGCTGCCGAGGGGCTCACGCCGCTGCACGTCGCTGCGTCCTGGGGGAGCTGCGGGTGCCTGGAGCTGCTGCTGCAGAACGGGGGGGACCCGGAGCTGCGGGACCAGGTTAGCGCTGGGGGCGGCGCCTCGGAGCCCTCCGTCCTTGGTGGGAGCGACACCAGCAGCGGTGTTCCTTCCCTGCAGGACGGGAAGCGAGCCATCGACCTGGCGCTGGAGCAGGGCCATGGGCTGTGCGTGCGGCTCCTGCGGGACTGGAGCCTCCCGGCCCCCCGGGGACTCCGGCGCTCACTGTCCTTCTTGTCCGAGGATTGCAGCGCTGCGGAGCTGCTGAGCAGCACTCGCGTGACCCAGCTGGAGGAGCCTGGGCTGGGGGGCAGCTGTCGGTTGGGGGAGCCCCCGTGCTGTGTTCAACCCTCCTTGGGTTCCTCCCTCACCCCAGGGTGTCTGGCTCTGCCTCTGCAGCCCCTGGCATCCAGCACACTGCTCTGGGCTGGGGGTGAGCATGAGGAGGTACCCCTAAAGGGAACGGGGGCGTGCAGCTCCTCCCTGCAGCCCACTGCTGGGGCCAGGAGCCCCCCCCAGCCCCTGCGCTGCAGCAGGGATTGTGGGGTGTTGGAAGCAGGAACCAGAGGCCATGACCTCCCTGGGGACGGCAGTGAGGATAGCGAGCATTTCCTCACTGCAGTGGAGATGTTGGAGCCCAGCAGGGCTGGGGTGTGCCCAGGAGAAGCCCCCTCCTCAGCAGGACCCTGTGAGCTGCCTGCCCAGAACCCCTCAGCTGCGGAGGAGCTGCCTGTGCTGTTCCAGGGCTGCAGCCTCGAGGGCTCCCCCCCCCGCAGCCTGGAGCTCCCTTGCAGCCCTGCTGTAGGGGATGTCACTTCACAGGGGCTGCAGCACCCCCAGTTCTGCCACGTCACCCCCCGCACCAAGAGCCGCCTTCAGGCCTCAGCAGCGAGGCTCAATGCTTCCTCCTCCTCCTCCTCCTCTCTTTTTGATGCCAGCCTGGAGAAGCCCCGCAGGCCCCCCCGGATCAGAGCACCCAGGGGCGTCCCCGGCGACCCTGCCACCACCCCAGGGCACTGTGTTGCCCTCGGTGGTGAGGATGTGTCTGGTGGGGATGCAGAAAGCACAGGGTCCTCAGATGACACCCAGATCCTCCCCAGGACCCCCAGCCAGCCCCTGGGGACCAGCAGCTCCAGCCCCACAGTGCTGCTAGCTCCTGGGGATCACGGCTGTGCCCAGAACCCTCTGTCGGGTGCTGAGGGATCCCTCAGCCCTACTGTGCTGCTGGGTCCTGGGGATCCCAGCCACCCCCAGGACTCCCCATCAGATGCCCAGTGTTCTCCCAGCCCCACAGTGCTGCCGGCTCCTGGGGGCAGTGACAACCTCCAGGATTCCCCATCACGTGTTCAGAACTCCACTCCTGCCACTGACCCCAGGATCCCGGAGCCAAGGACCCCACCGATGCCGTGCTCGCCTGCGGACCGCAGTCCCCACCAGCCCGTGGATCCCGACGGATGCCCGCCCTCTGAGTGGCACAGTCCCAGTGCTGAGACCACCGGCCCTGGGGACGGGGACCAAGTGCAGTCCCTGCGGGTGCTCTCAGATGAAGCACTCCTCCGGCGGCTGCGGGCGCTGGGCTACGACCCAGGACCCATCACAGTGCTCACCCGGCGCGTGTACCTGCGGCGCTTGGAGGAGCTGAGCCGCAGCCCGGCAGGTGAATCCTGGGGACCTCCATCCCCGTAGTGCTGGGGGGGCTCAGGATGACCCCAATCCCCCCCCCCCTTCCAGGGCACAGCCCTGAGCTGACAGATGCACTACGCACCGGCCGTATCCCCAACTGCACCGAGGATGAGACGGTGTTGGCACAGCAATTCGACCGCCCCGACCGGAGCCGGCATTGGCGCGAGGGGCTGCTCAAAGCCAGCTTCAACTACCTCCTGCTCGACCCCAGGTAGGGCTGTGCCGCCTCTTGGGTCGCCCCTGAGGCTGGGAACCCGACATCTGGAGGTTCTTTGTGCCCCCGGGGTGGGATTTGCACCCCCAGGACCACGCAGGAGCTCCCATTGCGCTGCCACCGCCTGAGCCCCACGGAGTGCTTCAGGACCTTCGTTGATGCCATCTTCTATGTGGGGAAAGGAACGCGTGCCCGGCCCTACAGCCACCTCGCCGAGGCTGTGACCCAGCACCGCATGGGGACAAGGAAGGTGGGATGGGGTGGGTGTGGGGTGGATCGCATGGGAAAGGAGGAGGCTTTATGGGCACGGGGCTGTCCCACAGGGCTGTCCCAAGGTGCGGCGCATCCTGGAGATCTGGGCAAGTGGGATGGGTGTCATCTCTCTGCACTGCTTCCAGAGCAGCGTGCCGGCTGAGGCGTACACGAGGGAGGGCTGCTTGCTGGAGGCCCTGGGTGAGCGGGGGATGGGGGTTTGTGAGGGCTGGTCCCCCCTCGTGTATGGCAGCAGGGGGATGCAGCCCGTCCTGGCACACATGGAGAGATTCCATGGAGAGAGGGGAGATTCAGGCTGGACATTGGGAAGTATTACTTTTCAGAAAGGGTGGTCAGGCACTGGAATGGACTGCCAAGGCAGGTGGTGGAGTCACCGATCCTTGGGGTGTTCAAGGAAAGGCTGGATGTTGTGTGGAGGGACGTGGTTTAGTGGGAGCTATTGGGAATAGGTGAACGGTTGGACTGGATGAGCTTTTAGGTCTTTTCCGACCTTGGTGATTCTATGATTCTATGAGAGCTGGGGGTCCCTGGATAGCAACACAAGGTTTGGGTACAATGCCCCAAACTGATCTCCTGCGGGGAAAAGATGGGTTGGAGCAGCTGTTAATGGGACCCCATGGGTGCTAACGGGGGGGTTTGTCACTATAGGGACGTAGGTGCTAAGGGGGGACCTCAGGGGCCACAGGCGCTAAAGGGAATCCCAACCTCATGGGGCTGCGGGTGCTAATGGGGACCTTACAGCCATGCGGGTGCTCACGGGGACCCCACGGCAAGCGCGGTGTGGGAGCTGTGTGCGCTGACCCCGCAGGGCTGCGTGCCGTCACCAACCAGAGGAAGGGGAACTGCTATGGCGTGGCAGCCAGCTGGTCCCCGGCACGGCGCCAGCGCCTGGGCGTCCACATGCTGCACAGGGCAATGCGCATCTTCCTGGCCGAGGGCGAGCGGCAGTTGCGGCCAGCCGACATCCAGGCTGGGCGCTGAGCCCCCCTCCAAGGCCTGGAGGCACCCCCTGCTCTTCCCGAGGAGGCGGAGGGCTGCGTGCCTGGTTTTTTGTTTTACGTCGTGAAGGATGACGAGAATGTTTCTATTTATTTTCTCTCTACCCCTAAGTGGTGATGAGTAAATGGCTGCAACAGCTCAGAGCCGCGCCTGCTGTCCGGCTTTGCGTCCCTGTGGTGGAGTTGGACGTGGCTGTAGATACAACACAGCTTTACATCATGGTGCGGGTTCTGCCTTTGTGCAAGCGATGGAGCGAGCGGCGCAGCCTGATGGGTGGGAGCTGCAACCCGTTGCCGATGGCAGCTCCTGGGCTGGGGGTACAGGGGAGCAGAGCCGTGATCTGGGCTTGGTGTGTGGAAATGCATCCGAACCCACGTGTTTGTGGTTAAAATTCTGCAGGGTGGGCATGGGTTGGTGCCAGGAGAGGGGGTGGGGGGTGGGTTACGTATGGCACCTGTCACACGTGGTCCCTGCTGCGCTGGCACCAGCTCCTCTTCATTGCACGGTTTTGGGGGCCCAGGGGGACAAGAAGGGTTTTGCACCCACCCAGGGGACGAGGTTCCATTGGGCAAGCAGGCCTGGCTGTGTCTTTGGTTTAGATGGGGGAAATAAGGGGAGAAAACAAAGAGGGGAGCGGCTCTGCTCTTTGTGGTGAGGGGAGGCTGCAGCCATCCCCATGTGAGGGTCAGGGGCAGGGGAGCAGCCGTGCCCACCCAGGAGCCCCGGCGCAGTGGGACGGGGGCTGAGCAGAAGCCGGAGCTGCAGGACCTGAAGCAGTGGTTTGTTTGGGGACACGACTGCACGAACGGTGGCACTGGGGGAGAGCTCAGCTCTGGCCTCATCGGCCCCCACCACAGCTTAGAAAGGCAAATCCCACTTGGCTTCCCCTAAAGCAATCCCGACTCAGCTCCGTGCCACCAGATGCCAGGGTCACCCCCTGCACGACCCCCTCCGCTCCGGGAGCGGTGTCCCCACAGTGTCCTCGCTCTGCCCCCAAGGGGTCACTGCGTGAAGAATAGAATACTACAACAAAACAGGATGAAGGCGCTCCAGCAGCTGCCACAGGACCGGGTCTGCCGTGTTCCCAACGCCGGCCCTGCACGCCCGTGCCCGGGGGGAGCCTCCGTGCTCCTCTGCCCGCCCGCGGCCCGGGAACAAAACCAGCTCCATGCCTGGCAAGGCCGGCTGCGCCCCGCTGCGCCCACAAACCCCTCCGTGCTCCCCAGCATCTCTCCCATCGGAGCAGCCCGGTCACCGCGTCCCTGCCACCTTATTTCTTCTCTCCTTGCCCGTCCCCAGCTGGCGTTTCGGGCTCCCACAGGACGAATTCGTGGAGCAGGGTGTTCACGGTCTCGGGGCACTCCATCATCACCATGTGGCTGCCCTCGTCGATCACCTTCAGGAAAGCGATCAGCAGGATCTGGAAGGGGAAATGTGTCAGTGCTGGGCCGCCGGCACCAGGAGGAGCCCTCAGCCCCGCTGTTCCCGTACCTCTGCCATGCGCTGGTCCTCCTCCACCGGCACAAACTTGTCGTGCATGCCGTGCACCAGCAGCACGGGCACGGCCAGCTCGGCGTGGTACACCTCGTCACCCTCTGGCCAGTACTGCCCGCTCATCATAGCACGCAGCACGAAGGAGGAGACGTTGAAAGCGTTGCCTTCCTTCAGCAGCTGCTTCTCTTTGGCACCCTGGCGGGCAAAGCCAGCCCTGCGGGATGTGGAAGGGATTAGCATAGCGTGGAGGCACCGGTGCTGTGCCTGCCCGTGCTGGGGATCCCCAGGCTGGCAGCGCACTCAGGGCTGAGCTTGCTGGGGACGGCAGTGGAACTCACTTGAGGAAGCTCCAGGCCAGGCATGGGGACAGGCAGTGCAGCACGCAGGTGGGCATGTTGAAGATGGAGCACAGGCTGGGCTCCAGCGCCGTCGGGCCCCCTCCGTTGATCATGATCACTTTATGCACCAGGTCGGGATACTCGTGGGCTAGGAAGGTGCAGAAGGAGACCCTGCAGGGGCAGACAGCAAAGTGGGAGCTGCAGTGAGGACGGTGAGTGTCAAACACTGCGCATGAAGCCACTGGGATATCGCCAGCACCCACAGAGCAGTGCAGCCACGCCGCAGGCTGCATCCTGCTTGTCACCGATCTAATCCAGCTCCCTCTGCGCTGCTTAGCCCCCATCTAATTGACTTTCTCAGACTTACTCTATTTATAGGCTGAACACCGCCAGCTTCCTTGCTGGCCCATGCTCAGGGTGCTGGGATTAGCTGGGCCCAGAGCTGGGCACCGAGGGGACGGAGGGGATCAGAGCTGGAGATAACGTGAGGGCTGGAAACCCCACACCATCCTCTGCTCCTCAGCCCCGCAGGGCAGGATTTATCCAGCCACAGAGAGGATGGCAATGGGACGAGCGCTCCCCCGTGCCCCTTACCCATACGAGTGCCCTATCAGGATGTTCCTCTTCTTGGCGTAGCGCTTGAAGACGGCCCTCATGTCCTCAGCCAGCGCATAGAAGGTGTAGGCAGCAGCGATCTGCGGGGCTGAGCTGCAGCCGTGGCCGGCCAGGTCAGGAGCCACCACCTCGTAGCCCAGCTTGGTGAAGAAGTCCAGCTGCTCCTTCCAGATATCCAGCGAGCCGCCCACGCCGTGGATGAAGAACAGGACCACGTCACCGTGGGTCCCTTTGCAGCTCGTGATCTGCTTCTTGCAGTCGATGTTGATGACTTTCTTGGGCTTACGCTTCCGACGCTTGCCGGCCGCGGCATCTCGCGCACCAGATCCCGGCGTGCCGCAGCCCGGCGTGGCGGCAGAGCCCTGCACCGGGCCTTGGCCAGCCAGCTCCGACAGCTCCAGCTCCACGGTGCTGCTGGGCTCGGCCGAGCCGTTGGAGCAGTGCAGGATTTCGGAGCGCACGGCGTCCCCCAGGTTCTCGATCACCAGCTGCCCGTTGCGGTACAGCGTGATCCTGCGCTTGCAGTGCACCGTGCCTCTCTCTGCAGCCCTGGGCTCCTCGGGGGGCTCGGCAGGCGGGTGGCTCGGAGCGCTGTGCCGCACCCGCAGGATCCTGCCTGGCTTCACCTCCAGGAAGCTGTAGCCATTGCTGGACTCAACGCTGTCCAGCGGCCCCACGGCGTTGGTCGTTTTGCCCATCAGGCAGCAGAGGAAGCCCTCGGTGATGCTGTTCAGCATTATGCTCCCTGTGTGAGGAAGCAGAAGGAGGTTAGGGCGGCATGCAGCGGGGCGGAGCTGCTGCTGGAGCTGCTTTGGGGTGTCCCCAGTGCTCCCCGTGTGCACAGCCCTCCCCACAGCCCCCCACCTCCCTTCGCGGCTGGTCGGAGGTGGAACCGAGGGAATCAAACGCCCAAGGAAAAGCCCATTGAAAATGACGTTTCTGGCACCAAATGTGGGGCTGAGGGGAGACTCAGCTATGAAAATGCATTATTTATACTGATTAAATGTGTGTGTGTAGCTCCCGTCCAAACCACCACCACAACCAGGGAGAGACGCAAATCGAGGGACTGAGGTTGGGTGTTTTGAGTTAGAGGCATTCCACATAGCGACGCCGAGCACAGGAACCTGGGGGAGAGGCAGATATCCAGCTGGGAGGGTGGGCAGCCCCCCTCCCCACGGTGGGATGGGGGGAGGCCGTGGGGCTGGGGTACCACAGCACAGTCCCTCTGGCCCCAGTGCTGGCCCAGCCCGTGCTGTGTGCTCTTCCAGAGGTGCTCGGCCCGTTTCTGAGCTCAGGGGGCACTTGGAGCACTGGGGACGTTCCCGCCCCCCCCCCCCCCCCCTTCCACCAGGCCGATGCACATTTATTATGGATGCAGCTCTGTACGTTGAATTATTGATGCTGAGGATCTGCTCAGCAAAGCGATTCACAGTGGGGACCGGGGGGATCCAGCAGACCCCCCAGCAACGGCTGCAGTTACAGAGCAGAAACCCCCAGGGATGGAGGGGAAGGAAGAACGCGTTCCCAAGGGGAATTAAACACCACCATCCCCGCTGCAGCCTGCTTAACTCCCCCAGCAACCGCTCAGAGCACACAGCACTGCAGCAGCAATGCTGGCAGCGCACAAGAAGGAATCAGCAAAACAAAACCCGGTCTGGAGGCTGCCTGGGCTCAGGGCTCTGCCTGCAGCTTTGGTAATTGAATGCGTTTGGAGCTCGGCTGCATCCTGCTCAGAGCTCCCTGCAGCCCCAGCGTGCACAGCCTGGTTCCCAGCAGCATTTCTGCATTAAGAGCAAAAGATCTCAAGGCCCTGGATGGGGAAGCTGAGTGCAGCCCTGGCAGGAGTGGAGCTGCCCAGTGGAGCTGCTGGAGCTCCTGGCTGGAAGATCCCTGGTGGCTCTGTGCTGGGATGGAGAACAGCTCTGCTCTTCACCATGTCTTAAGCACCAGCTGGGTGCCAGGCTTGAGCTTTGCCCATTGGTCCCACTGCACTTCTGGAGCAGTAATGCTGGAAGAGCGCAGTCCAAAGCACCAAGAAACAGGGGCAGGTGGAGAACTGAGGAGAGTGGATTTGGTGGCAGGGGCAGAAGTGCAGCTGTGGGATCCAGCTGCTGTCCTGCTGGATCCCATTGCGCTCAGCCTGCAGCACCCAGGCACCCCGGCATGCCTTCCAACTCTGATTTCCATGGAGCCAGGATTTGCCCTGCACCTCCATTTCACAGGGCACTAATGATCTCCGCGTGGATTATAAACAGGACTTCTGGCCAACCTGACTTGACATTGATTAACTTCGCAGGATTAACTCAATTAGTCCATCCTGTTCGTTTCCAGAATTGATTTGCTGGAAGGCTGTTGCACACAGGAGCTCTGCAGGCAGATCCAGGAACCCAGCTCGGCCCCTGGTCTGCTTTGGTGGAGGAGGAGGGGAGCAGCAGGGCAGGCTCTGTCCCTAACAGCAATGCATGGCTTGGAGCTCACAGCCTGAGACCTGGCAGCCCATGCTTTGGCTCTGGAGCTGTGAAAGCCCTGACTCAATCACGGCAGAGAGTGCAGCCCGGTGGGCAATGGAGGGGCAGGAGGGCTCTGCAGCGGGGCGGGGGGCAGAGAGTTGCCCGTCTCCCACCTCCCACCGCTCCGTCTGCCGCAACCAGAAACATCAAGGGACGTTCCCTCCCTCCGCCAGATGAAAGGGCTGCAAATGAAGCCAGATGGATGTGAAGAACTTAGTGAAGATGCTGGTAACCATGGCGATGAGCTGCTCTTCCTCTCTCCCTCCCTCCCCCCCCTCCCTTCATCCCAGCTACCTTCCAGTGCCGCCCCCAGCAGAGTGAGATTTCGGCACCACTTACATAAGGCCAGGCACAACACTGAGTCAGGCACGGCGCCAGGCCAGGAGCGTAGCAGAGCATCCCCAGAGGTTGGGGAGGGGCAGAGCATCACCATGAGCTGCTACCCATGCCTGTGTCACCCCAAAGTCACGGCTTCCCCTGGGAGATCTCTCCTATCGCAGCAGCAGAGGAGCGAAGGATGCTATAGCAGTGATGGAGGGAGGCTGATGTGCTGCCCGGCTCCAGGGCTCCGTGCCCCAAATGTGGGCATTGCTGCAGGATCCTCCAGCTCCAACCTCTGCTCCTCCTCCCTGCTTGCCGACAGCCCAGCTGGCAAAAACAACTTACTGACCTACTTTGGGCTGCGGAGCCTCTGATTTTACACAACTTGATGGCACCATGTCACAGCTGGAGAGAAATTGGACGCGATCCGACGTGCGGAGGGCAGAAAGCCTGACATGGTAGCGTGACAGGCAGCCATGTGGGACTGGCACGGAGCCTGTGGGGCAGGAGGAGGGCAAGGATGCTGCTGCGTTTCTCCATCATGGCACTGAACCTGTCCTTGCCAGAAGCCCTGGTAAACATTTGGCCCCAATTGCTGAGCCAAGAGCATCGCTACTGCAGGAGCTGATGGCTGTGGATGGCTTCTGCTCCCCCTGTGCCACAATGCTCCTGTAGCCCCACTGCTCAGCACCTCCAAGCCCTTCCAGCACACACAGCCCCGGGCCCCCGCAGGGAGCAGCAGGGATTCATATCTGCTAATTCCTCGCAGATCCTCAGAGGAGAGGTGCCAGAGACATGAGGAGGAGCGTGAGATGCGCTGCAGCCAGAATCCGACCTGCCATAATAATTTGTTCAGCTCTAATCCCTTCCCTCCGGGGCTCGCGAGTATTAATGATGACACACGACACTCTTGAGGAATGGGCCAATATCGTTATGCTCTTTCCATCCTCTCCCATTCATTCACTCTGCAAAGGGGAGAAATTACGGCATCGAGAAGCACGAAAAGACAACACCTGTTTAAGCACCAGCCTCAGATAACGCACAAGAAAACGTTGATGCCACTTCGGCCCTGCAAAGTAAACTTCCCTTTGGGGGAACCCAAAACAGCACTCGGGTGGGTGGAAAGGACCTGGGTTTATTGTTACACCCGGCTTGCTTGGCCTGATACAGCAGCAGCAGCTTTATCAGGGCATGCAGGAATAAGGGGTGAGGAACCAACCAGGCAGCCCTGAAACCCTCAGCACGCACAGCCTGAAGGGCCCTGTGTGCAGGGCTGTGCTGAGGGCCCTGCAGGATGCAAATGGCACCGAGTGGAGAAGCAGTGCTGCGGGGAAAGCACCTAGTGCACATAGAGCAGCCTGGAGCCAGGGCTGGCTGCCTGCCACACGTCTCTCTTTAGGAAGGAAGAAGACCTTGAGAAACAAAAGATTATGCAATGCACAGAGGAGTAACCTGCGTCTGACCTCTGTGGCTGACACACTGCCTCGCCCCCCCACCCCCAACCCTCCTGGATTTCCAGGGGGATCCTGCCAGCTCCCACTGCATCTCTGCAAAGCTGCCTCCAGTCCTTCAGCTGCAAATGTCCTACAGCCTCCAGGAGCAGCCTGGAGCATTGCAAGGAGCAGGAAGGAGAAAACCCTGCCCCCCTCCGCCGGGCAGCGATGCATGCAGGTGCCCCCCTCACTCTGCAACCGAAAAGCCGAGCAGATCTGCCACGCACATAGCAACAGCAGGTCTTCCTCCGGAGCCAGCAATCACTGACTGTAATTGCATCACAATGAGAAGCCGTCCCTAAGTTTTATCACCGGGCAGCTTCAACCCCGCGCTCAAAGCGCGCTCATAGCGCAGTGCTGTGACAGCACAAGCAGCCGTGCTGCTCAGCAGCTGCTGCCTCCCCTCGTCTCCCTGCAGCCCCATTCAAAGCCCTTCAGCTCTCAGCCTCCAAGCAGATCCTTTGGCCATTTTGCTCCCCGTGCAGAGCACCTTCCTCCCCTCTGCTGCAGCACATGCCCTGCATCACAGCTCCGAGCACCGCAAAGAGGGACGGAACGGCACGCTCACCTCATTTATTGACAGGGATTGTCGGGAGTCGAGGTTGCAAATGAAAGGCTTGCTCTCGCAGGAGGCAAAGGGAGAGAAGAGGAGATGCGAGGCAGCAGGAGCAGGATGCAGGAGCTGGCGGGCTGCTCAGCTGGTCGGCTCCTCTGATCACATTTTTTTGCCTGTGGTGGGAAGGATGGAGCAGTGCCTTCAGCTCAGCTCATCGGCTTTAGACTGCAATTTCTCCTTCCATCTTCTCCCCATGAGCCCCGGCGGAGCGAGGAGCTTCATACCCGAGCTCTGGGGCTTGGGGGTGCTATTTGTCCTTGTAGTCTACAGCCATAGAAAGCCCCTTAAATCCCTCCTAAGGAGGAGGGCTTTCTGCTTGACAGACAAGAGGACTTGCCAGTCAACGCTGAACCGAGCACACCGAGCTGCCCGCCCATGGAGGCCTGCCAGGAGCAGGGGGGCTGTGCAGGGGCTCTGGGCTTTGGCCCTTGCAGTGGGATGAGTTCTGGCTGCTGCTGGCTGCGGTGTTCCAGCTGAGACGGGGTTTTCCTCCATCAGCACAGTGCCTGTGCCGTGCTGTGACCAGGACTTGCTTTTAATCCCTGCCTTCGTCGCGCAGGAGAAGCCTTTTGCTGTTCTCTCACTGCTGTGGTCATTGTGGCTTCCCACAAGTGCAGCCGTGCCGTGAATGTGTCAGAGCTCAGCGCAGGGAGCACAGGCTCACAGCAGGCAGGGGCTGCGACACAACGACAAACAGAAAACAACAAATGTTTATCATGCATTCATTCATTTATTCGTTTATTTTCACATCCCTGGTTTGGGAGGAGCTGCGTTTATACCCCCTGTATGCGTGGGGCAGGCAGTGAGGGCGGTGAGGTCCGTCCTGGTGGTCCGTGAATCACCGTCAGCCCCCTCCTCCTGTCTGCCATTCATTCCCCTGCTCTGAAAAGGGCTGAAAACGGCATTCAGGAGCAGAACGGGCTGAGGAATCCTGCCTGCAGGTGCACAGTGCATGCGGCGCTGCTCTGTCCTGGGAGCAACCTCAGCAGCACAGTTTGGACAAGCGATAATGCAGCGTTTGGAGGAAGCACCGAACCGGGAGAAACGTTCAGGCCGAACCCCGAGGTCGTCGCCATGGTAACAGCGCTGCGTGCGCTGCCCCCTGCAGGACTACAAATCCCATCACCCCCCGCGGCCGTCACGTTATACGTAATGCCGTTCCCACCCAGCGCGCACGCGCCCTTTTTGCCGCCTGTGATTGGCCAAGCGGAGGGAGCCAATAGGGGGCGGCGTTGTTGGGAGGACGGTGCTGTCAGGCGGAGCAGAGGCGATGGCGGCCGCGCTGGGCCGCCTGTGGGAGCGGGCCGCTGGCGGCAGGTAATAGGCGGGACGGAGCGACGGGACCGAGAGGGGCGGGCAGGAGTCCCTTCTTCGGCGGGGTCGGCCCGCTCACTGCGGCCTTAAGTCCCTTGGTTTACCTCTCTGGAGCCTTCTCCAGACTGAAGAAGCCCAGCTCCCTTAGCCTGTGTTCACAGGGAGGCTGTTCGCACCCTCAGCGCTTTCGTGGCCCTCCTTTGGACCCGCGCAAAAAACTCCACAAACTTCCTGTGCTGGGGGCCCCGGGTCTGGATAAAGCCCTGTAGACAGGTCTTCACAAGGGCAGAACAGGGAGGGCGGTGCCTTCCTGCCCTGCTGCTGTTACCCCCCTGATGATGCAGTTCAGGATGCAGTTGGTTTTCTGGTTTGCAGGTGCGCACTGCTGGCTTATATCCAGCATTTTTGTCCACCGGGACCCTCAAGTGCTTCTCCATAGGGCTTCACACACTGGGTTCTCCCATTGTGTATACATATCTGGAATTGCCCTGACCCAAGTGCAACGTCTTGCACTTAACTTTGTTAAACCTTATTTGGTTCATATTAACCCACTTTGCAAATCTTTATTTATTTGTGTTCATTTATTTATTTTGCTTTTCCAAAGGCTTTTTCTGCTCCAGCAAGTTGCAGTCCATCCCTCCCAGCTCCGGTCAGTATCAGTCTTCACACGTTGCCGGGAGTTGCCTTTCAGCCACCTCTCCTTGAAGCCCACAGGCACCATCCCCTCCTTCACCAGCCCAGTGCCCTCCTGGAGCCATCAGCAGATCCGCACAAAAGCACGTGGGAATGAGTATCAGCCCAACAACCGCAAGCGCAAACGCACCCACGGCTGGATCAAACGCATCAGCACACCGGCTGGGATCGAGGTGATCCTCCGGCGCATGCTGAAAGGCAGGAAGTCTCTGACCCACTGAAGGTTTGGTGTGGGGTGAGCTGGAACAGAGCCCTGGAGCTGCTATGGGTTTGGAGCACCTCATCTTGAGTCCTTGTACTGAGAGAAGGGCTGTGATGGGCAGCAGTGACAGACTGCTCTTACCGTGTTGGAAGCGTGTGGGGAAGTGCACTGAGAGCGGCCTCCAAGGGCTTTGTTTGATGGCTGCTTTCTGCTTTTCTAATTGTGAGGTTGTTGCCACTTGTGTGTACAATTGTAAGATCACCTTGTGAAAACACAAGCATTAATTAAAGCCTAGCAACTTGCGCTGAACTCTCTTCAATAATTGGTGGTGCAGAGATAATAGGGAGAGGAAAGCCAGCTTGTTCACAGGTTTGCATACACTAGGGTGCCTCTGGAGGTGTGGAACAAGGGCTGATGGCAGAGAGAACTTTAGTTTACATTGGCCAAGTCCACAGTGTGTCTGCTCTGCTCTCCTATCTGTGGGAGGCGCTGAGAAGCGTGGAGGCCTTGGCAGCAGCTCTGGGCTAGAAGGGAGAGGGGAGCCCCACAAGTGTGCCTCAGAGCTGTGCTCATCTGCACCAGCCAAGGGAAGCTGCCAACGTTTGTTAGCAAATTACTCGTGAGTGGACTGAGAGCTCTGAGCAGGCCCAGAGGCAGGGCTTGGGATTTGTCTGGTGACGCTGCACGTGCGTTCCCAGCGCTGCTAATGAATTGCTTCGTTGCTAACACGTAATTAACAGTGCTTTCATTAACGAGAGCAGAGGAGAAACGCGACGCGCGGCAGCTCCGCGCGGACTACCGCTCCCGGCATGCCCCGCGGCCGGTGCCACATCCGGGTTCCTCCCACCCTCCTCCGCCTTCCGAGCGGCATTTCCTGCTTCAACCGAATCCCAGACTCCTCAGCGGTGCGCTGACTGACGACTGCGACGCCCAATAGGCGCTGGGCGGGGCGTTGCGCGGGCCAATAGGAGCGCGCGGGGCGGGCGAGCGACGGCAGGCAGAAGCTGTGCGGAGGGGGAGGGGCGGCTCCTCCCGGCTGGCGGCGGCGAAGATGGTAGGTGTGCGACCCCCGCCCGAAATGGCGGCGCCCCCGGCTGAGGGGAGCGCGGCCTGAGGGCCTCTCCGTCTCGCAGGGCCCTCAGCCTCCGGTTTCTCCGCCCACAACCTCGAGTGAGGGCGGCGAAGGCCCATCCTGAGGAGGAGAGAGCCGCACCCTCAGGGCCGGGCCGAGAGGGAGAGCGGGCCCTGCAGCGGGGGCAGCCGAGCCCGGGGCCGAGGGGCTGTGGGAGCCCAAAATGGCGGTGCGGGCGGATCGGCTCGGGGGGCGTTGGGGCGGCCTGGGGGGTTCCTCGGGGCTTGGGGGCTCCAGAAGGGGCGGAGCGCCCGTGGTGAGGGCTGGGGCTGCGTGGAGGGGGCTGTGAAAGAGCTGGGGCGGTGCCGGGGGCCGGAGGGGGGTTTGGGGGTATGTCGGGTGCTGGGCGTTCCGCTGCGTCCGTGCAGGGGATGGGGGTGTGGGGGTTATTGGGGAAGCCCTGAGCGGGTGCTTGGGCTCCTCTCTGCTCCACTCCCTTTGCGTTTTTGGAGGAAGTAAAGGGGCGCTCGGCCGTGTTCGCAGTGATCTCCGTGCACCGAGGTTGAGCACACGGGGGCGACTCCCCGAGCAGCGCTGGCACCTCTCCCCTGGTCTGTGTGTGCACACTGTGCTGGGACAGAGCCCTGCTCTCCGTGTCAGTGCTCTGGACATCATATCCCAGAGCGTGGTAACTGCAGTTCCTTCCAGAAAGCAGAGAATAGGGCACATATGTGGTTTATTATTACCTTCCTGCTTTTAGGTGAGGACTGTCGTCTTCCTAGGGAGCTAAGCAACCCCTTTGTCACCAGAACAGTCTCTACCTCACTTCACAGAACCAGTGTTGGCTTCCAAGGTTGCTTAATCGCATTTGTTGTGGTGTTCTGGGGGCTTTCCCTCTCCCCAAAGGAAATGAGGTGCCTGTTTGGTTCTGGTGCTGGTTTTTCACTTCCACACAGGAGCTGCTTCACTGACTTGGCCTGGACATGCTTTCTTTGGTTGAAGAGTGATAGAAGGCGTGCAGGAGGAACATTTCCTTGTGTGACATTGCGTTGTGATTATTCCTTGGTGTGCCTGGTGTGATAGTTGTGTAGGCACGACCTACTGAGCCTACGTTATCTTGTGCCCTTGGAGCAGATAAGACTCACTGCAGTCCAAATGTTGTCTCATTCTGAATATCCAGAAATGTGGCTCCTGGCAGTTCTCCTGAGGGGACTTTCCTGGTGATCTTTGAGATTGCATCAGCGTGTAACTGTTGAAATGTGCAGGTGTGCAGCAGCGTTACCAGCAGAATAGTCCTGTTACAAACCGGAGTGATGAGTGCTGGGGGTGCTGGCTGACACCTGGGCTGGAGTAATGTCCTTTTGTTGCTCAGTTGCCCTGGTGTTTCTGTTGTTTTCTGGTTTAGCAGGCCTGGGAGGAAAGGGAGCGTTGCTGGGGGCTGGAGTTGTAACCCCAAGTGGCTGTGAAGAGGGAGAGTGGTGGCTGAGAGCCCGTGCTCAGGGCTGTGCCTGTTGGAGTTGAGGTCCCCAAGTGCAGTGTGTGCATGGCAGCCTGCCTGCTTGCAAGGGGCTTAACTGGTGTGTGTCTTGCTTCAGTCGCTTAGAGAGAGGGGGGAAAAAACCCACCAGAGCAGCACGTTCTCCATTTAAAATGCATTTTGGCTGATCGTTTTAATAACATTTTGCATTTTTGCAGCTCAGAGAGGTAGGCTGTCGTGCAGCCCTGGCAATGCAAAGCAGTGAAGGCAAAGGGAAGCAGCCTCCATCACTGCTGGAGGGAGCCAGGCAAGCAGGAGCAGTTTGCGTGCGGCTGTTTGAATCCAAGTCCCTTATTTTAGCTAAAAGTTGAGGTACAGGAAGCGTTGAATGTGGAAACTAAAACGTTGGTAGAGTTCTTTTCAAGAACAAGAGTATGAATAATCTCTTCTGGTTTGGCTAATTATAGCTCTTTGTTTTGAGTTAGGGATGTGGTGTTAATAAAAATAATAGCTTCTATTGAAATGAAAACAACGCCTTCCGACCCCGCAGCTTTGTGGCAGCGGCGTCCATTTATTTGTCTCCTCTCACACGGATGTTACACGACTTCTCATCTCCTGCTTTTCTGCCCTTTATAAGCAGGGGGATGTCTGTGCAGGATCGGCATCCCTCCGTGTGGGGTTCGGAGTCTCTGAGTGCTGTGGCAGCGCAGGCAGCCGAGCAGGGACATAGGGGCCCATCTGGGGCCTTTCCTCCTTGCTCCGCTGCCTCCTGCGTTTATTGCCCGTCTTCTGCCTCCTTTAATGCTTGCTGAGCACCTTCTTTTGTAGTTTCGATGCAGAAGGGCTGTGATCCTTCCCTTCATGCTTGGGCTGTGCTGATAGCGCCTGATAAGGGTTGGGCTTTTGCAGCCACGTGGGCTTTTGGTGCTTTGTGAAATCAGCCTTGGCCTATGACAAAGAATGTTCCCTGCGAAAGCAAAAGAGCAGCTGGTCGCTGTGGTGTCACAGCCGGGCCTTTCAGTCCTGGTGCCGTTTCTCACGTGCTGGTTGGTGCTGCTGGATTGCTCCGGGCTGTGCTGCCTTCCCTCCGAACCCAGCCCCCCATAGGTGCTGCTTTGCAGCCTGCGTGCCTGCAGGGCTTTGGTCAGCAGCTTAATAACTGAGTTCTTGAGCTCCTTGAATACAAGGAGCCAAATGCAGAAGCAGAGGATTTGCTTCCTTTACAAAAGCAGCCTCGGGTTTTTGTTTCAGTATCTGAGAGCTCTGGACTTGCTTCCCAATCCTGCAGCCATTTATCTTAATGAGTCAGCAGCTCCTTTGTGAGTCAGCACAAAGCAAACAGCGGCTGGAATATCACTCTTCCTTTCCTCACCTCCTCCTTTCTTTGCCTTCTGTGTCTTTTTTAGGCGGATTTTTTGAAAGGATTACCAGTCTACAACAAAAGCAACTTCAGCAGATTCCACGCGGACTCTGTATGTAAAGCATCAGTAAGTATTGCCTGTCAGTCCTCAAATCCTGGTGCTTGGGGAGGGTTTTCAAATGAGTCTATGGCCAAATCAATTTGAAACGAGCGTTTTGTTTCCTAAAACAAACAACAAAAAAAAGCAACAGAAAAACCCATGTGTGCCTGCAGTTGGTGAGCTGAGATTGGCAAGACAAACTTCCTGCTTGCTCTGCATCCTCAACGTCAGCCAAACCACATCTGTGGCGCTGCCTTTGTGTGCGAATTCTTCAGCGATAGACTTAGGCTTTTAGTCTTATGCCTTTAGCCTTCCCCTAAAACTTCTACAAGCAAAAATCTGTTCAGCTGGCACATGAAGGCACGTGAGAGGTTGAGCTTCTTCATGTTCCTTAGGGCGTTCTGTAAGAAGGGGCCGGGTGGGATGTGAGGTTTGCAGCCTGCGTTTCTGGTGGCCTCGTGGTTGGGTTGGCTGTGCTTCAGTTAGAAATCACCTTCTCACCGTCTTTGTTCTGCAACTGTTCTGATTCCTCTATAGAACAGAAGACCGTCGGTGTATCTTCCCACGAGAGAATACCCGTCTGAACAAAGTAGGTCTGCCCCACTGACAGCTGGGGGGCTTTTGGGGGTGGGTTTTGACTTAGCATTTATTGTTCTGACATTAAGAATATGCCGCTCAAAATCTCGCTTGCTTTGGGCTTCAGATCCAGTGATGTTCTGGAAGTGCTGCAGCAGCAATTAGCTGCGTGTGCCTGGCTGTGCCTTTCAGTGCTTCTCATCTGAAGGCATTCAGTGATTGCTGTTCCTAAACACCCTCCTTTGATATAAAGGGCCACCCTTAGTATGTGGAACCATGTCGTCTTACTGCACGGTTTAAAAAGTTGTCTTTAAAATGACCTCAGCTCGTTTCTCTCTTTCTTTGGCAGTTATAGTAACAGAAAAGACAAATATACTTTTGCGTTATTTACACCAGCAGTGGGACAAAAAGGTATGGCTGTGTTTCCTTCGTGTCTTCGTTTGCTGACTGCGACTGATAGAGCTGAATATTGATGGCCATCAGGATATTGATATCATTACAGGGAGGGATTCAGCCCTTGTGGCTGTACTTCAGCAAAAGGAGGCTGTGTCTGTGCTGCTCAATGTGGCTTCTTTTATTCCCTTTCGGGCATTAATTCAGTGCTTAGTCTAGAACCTGGCAGACTTCAGTTATGTTTCCCACTTTAGTGCAGGCTCCCTCTGTGGCCCTTACAAATTGGTCTCCCTGTGCCTCAGCTGTGTGCTCTGCAGCTGGAATGGAGCTCCTCTCCTCTCCCAGGACTGTGAGGAGATGGATGAGCTCGTGCAGAGCACGGCTGCACTGACGAGGCTGTGTAAGTACCTCGGTTATGAAATCACAGCTCCCCTATGAGGGCTGCAGCCCCAGCTGGCGCTGAAGGCCTGGCAGTGCACAGAACCAAGGCTGCGACTGGGAGCGGAGCTGTCAGAGCTGGGAGTGTGATGGTGAGAGAGGCAGCACTGGGGATCCTCAGAGCTGAAAGGGAAGCGTCTGTGCGTGGCAGGAGCTGTTGGAGGGCTTGTTGAGTTCAGGGACTGACCCAGAGAAGCAGGGAGGAGAACCCTGCCGAGTCCTCAGCGTGTGTTGGTGTCTGTCAGGCCATCACAGTGCTGTCTGCCATTCTAGAACCGTGCCAACCAAAAGCTTGTTCTCCCAACCCTTTGGAGAGTTTCACTCTCACCTTCTTTGTCCAAACAGAATGCAGCAAAGAAGAGAGATCAAGAGCAAGTGGAAATAGAAGGTGAGAACTCGGCGCCGCCACGAAAAATCGCTCGGACAGACAGCCAGGAAATGAACGAGGACACTTAAACCCGCGGGCCTCTCCTCTTCTACTTTGCAGGCGCTTCCCGTTTTGTCTCAAAGTGTGTCAGTTTTGCCCCTTGCCCCCATCTCTCACCCCTCCACTATGCAGCCCAAACCACTTCTGACTTCATAGGAGCCAATGTATTTATTTTTTTTTTTCTCCTTTTTTTTTTTTTTTTTTTTTGTTTTTTTTTTTTTTTAATTTATGCCGTAAAACTTGCGGAGCAAATGGTGGAACAACCCAGTAATGTAGTGTAACCTTAGTTCCTCCTTTCTAACAACAAACGCTGTCACTTTAACAGGTTTTGTTCAATCTGTTACCTAACCAACCAGCTCTAGCTGTGGAAGCCTGGGGAGGAGATGGGGGTTGCTGCAGAACCCCACAGTGGTGCGGGCTTTCAGATTCATGCACCCACTGACATTAGTGGTGAACTCTTTGGATGGGCCCAGTCCAGCCAGCAGTGTGGGGCCTTGCTGTTTTTCTCCAAGATTCTGAAATTGGCACTGCACTTAGGGGGGAAAAAAACCCAATAATCGTCACGGATGTCATTTAGGATTATGTTGATCTTAGCAAACGTGTTGTCAACTTGGTCTATCAGTTGTATTTTGGTCTGTTCTGTAAGGGCCATGGTCATTTAGCTCATGCATAGGTGGTCATGGAGAATTCAAGTGAAAGGTGTGTTGCTTGTGTTGCTCTTAAATTCTAACAGTCTCTTGGTCTTGGACAGACTGATATGTGCAACTTCTCCGTTGGAATAAATGGATGCTTTTATCCTATTCTGAGTATTTGATCAGCAGTGTATTTGAGCAGCAGCTGATGGATGCGGTGAGGTTGGCACTTGCAAGCAGCGCTTGGTGGCCGAGTCTGGGAGCACCTCAGCATCTCCATCTGGTTCTGCCTCTGCTGCTGGCTCTGACTGATGGTACGCTGTGCTTTTGGTGATATCAGCCCCTCTGGAATGGAGTCCAGGACTTAGAGTTGATCCAAATGTGAGCTTCCGTGGTCTGTGCTTCAGGCCAATCTCTTTGGGACTGTGACAGCTCAGTGCCTGTTACCTGAACCCTCACTGACTTCAGTAAGAGCAGAAATGGAGCCCCCGAGTCACCTAGGTGGATCCAGAGTTCAGAGACCAAAAGGAAACGACCACCGCCACCCGAAGGGGACAGGAGGTGTAGCGTAGTAACGATGTCTTGTCTGCTTTCACGTAAGGAGCTGACTTCACACTGTGTTAGTTTAAATCAGCACGTTTATAACTGTGTTTTTTTCCTCGTTCACGAATCCAAAACGCCGAGGAGGAGGTCCTGGATCAACCCAGCGCTGCGCGGCCGCGAGCTCGGAGGACAGGGCTTCTGTTCCCCTTCCCCACCACATCCTTTGCCACCAGCAGACGCCGTGTGGTCGGGTGTGAGGCAAAGGGAGCACGGAGGGAAATGCTGTTGCTTTGTGACTGGGCGTTGCGAGGCAGAGCCTTGGGGAGAGCAGGGCACAGCTCTCACGGCTGCGTCTTTAAATGCGTGCTGGGCACCAAGTGAATGGATTTAGCGTGAAGCTAACACCGAGTAGCTTAGGTTAGATCTCTGTCCTGCCTTTTTGCTGTGGGAGTAACCTCCACGTTGCTGGAATGTTGCTGAAAATGCCAACCGTGTTGGTGAAGATGATGAACGCTCAGAATTCCTTGAGGTTTACTGGCAGCGGTGAGAAGATGTCCCAGAGTTTTGCTGTCAAAAAGTGCTTCTGTGCAAAGGGCAGGATGCTGATGGAAGGTGCTGCCTTAGCATCTGCTCTCCCAGGGATCATCTGAAGCTGAGACTGGAGAATCCTCTGAAGAGCTGTGAGATACCAAAAGAGGAAACGGACGTGCAGCTGGTGGTAAAGTGTGACCAATTCACGTGTTGGGCAAGTTGGAGAGCTGCAGCCTTGCAGGCTCGTGTTTGTACAGTGCTTTAAAGTTGTAAAATGCTGTATACTTGGTTGGTATGGCAAGGTTTGGGCTTTGCTGACTTCTCTGCTAGACAGAGTGATGTACTATTAAAGAGAGTTGGCACTTCTTTCCTGTTGTAAACCCCCTTTGTTCCCTCCGTGTCTTTAAAAATGATCTGGTTGCTCACTGGAGCCTTTGCAGTCTTGCAGATATTTTTAAGAGGTGGAAGAAAGTTGCCTTTTTAAACTAGTTCTGATGTGATGGAGAAAGTAATCTTCAAAGAGGTGTGAACTGAAGTATCAAACTTGTCTTTTTTTCTTTCCTGCCCATTTCTGGTTGTGTACAAGCAGTGTGGATTTCTAATAATCACAGTCAGTCTGCTTCCATCTGAGCCAAAGCAAGAGCTCGCTTCTTTCCTTCCTCCTCCAGCCTGCTGTCTGTGCTGCTGCCTCAAGCAAGCTGTCCTCAGGCTGTTGCACTTTGACTCTGTCTGTGTCCTACATGGTAAGTGTCTCGGGTTGGAGTGTTGCATGGAAGGTCATTGCCTAACTGTGACTTCCTGGTGCCTTAGTGCATTGAAAACAACAACAACAAAAAGAAAAAGAGAACAAAAAAATCCCTGCCTTTCTTGCTGAGCGCACTGTTTGTACAGTACCTGGTGATTCTGATTCTCTTGTTACAAGGTGACTGAAATTTAGTGACCCTCAGGGGTTGTTTGTATGTCTGCGTAGTGGTAGTTTTACTGTTTCTCTTATGATGTGTACTAAAGGTTTGGCTTTTGTAATGAAAACTTGAGATACTTGTCAGAGGCCAGAATATGATGATTTTGTTTTAGTTGAAGAGGGGATCTTTGCTCACTGATCAAAGCAGCAGAGCTGCTTCCTTATGCAAGGGGAAGGCAGCAGGGCGCTCCTGGCAGCTGAGGTGTGCGCTGGTGAGTGTGGGGTGTCAAAAAATCAGCCTTGGTGTTCAACGTGTAGCCACACCAGTGACTGGTGTAGGGAAACCAACCTGCTGCTGAGGCTAAATCCTGGCATCCTATGAACGCTTTTCTTCAGGAGAGATGGAGTCAAAATAAAACCCTCCTGACACGTCAGTTGGAGGCGTTGGAAGGAAGGCTTGACTAACGCGGTCTGTTCTGCAGGTGGTTCCTGCTGTTTGTGGATCACTGCTCTGTGTTGTCTGAGTGTTCAGTTTGGTACAGGTAGCACGGTCAGCTTCCAGCCACGTCCTCCCTTCTGTCCTTGGAGGTTTTTCCAGGCCCTCCACCACCTGCTGTGCCCCCACACGCTGCTGGCCGTGCTTGGAGCAGAGGAATGGAGGTGCTCCAGTGGTGGGTGTTCCTCTGAGGCAGATGTTCAGCATGCTGGGTGTTAGTCTCCACTTTAGCTTTCACTCTGTACCAGATAGCTAAAGCAGGTATAACTTCAAAGCTTGATTTTTTGCTGAGCTCTTTGTCTCTGCCCTTAATGGCACAGGAGTCTTGGGTTTGATTTCTGTTTGTTAAGCTGCAGCCATCAGCTGTACTGCCACTTCCCATTTCCTGCCTTGTTTGCTTACCACTGGCTTCATTTTTTTGAAGATCTTATTTTTCAGAAGGACCTGCATGTCTCTGATAGGAAACCTAGTTTTCCTGCTTTGCTGACGTCAGCCTGGCAGCAGGGGAGTTGTGTGTGACCAGCGGGGTTGCAGCTGATCTCTATCCGTGCCACATTTTATCTGATTTTTCTGCTGTCTAACAAAAGAGGGGGAAATCCTTTCCGTTAAAGGAGAGAGGGTTGAGTTTACCTGGGAGCAGCACAGGGTGTTTTTGGGAGCAAAGCAGAGGATGCCCAGAAGGAGATATTGCATCACAGCCTTGGTTCAGCGCAGGCTGACCTTTGTGCCGTGCTGCCTGTGCTTCGGGTTTCTCTTCTGCTTCCCAAACAACTGTGCAATTACTGGAAAGACAGATCTTCTGTCGATTGAAAAGGCTGAACCTGGGCTGCAGGGAAGGAATTCTTGTTTTCTTCTTTGTAAGTGAAGCGAGGGAATGAAACGCCAGCTTCCAGCCCGCTAACAATGAGACTCTGTTCTTAAAGGCAGAACTTCCCTCGCGCTCCCCAGGCGCGATGAACCGAGGCTCCCTGTGGGCGTGCTTTGAGAATGAGCTTGCTCTAGGGATAGGTTCAAGAAGCCTTACAGGAGCTGCCGATGCTTTCTGAGGAGCTGAGTGGCTTCAGGCCCTTGTGCTGTTCAGGTTTTACCCACGGGAGCCTTGGGGAGGCTGGGGTGAGGTGGGAGGGCTGCACTGACCCTCCAGCAGGCCGGGTGCTGCCGGGCAGCAGTGCTCACTGCCAGGGTTCTGCCCTGCCTTCCCTTCCACCATCCAGTCCTCCACGTGGAGGCAAGAAGCAGCCCCAGCCCTCCAGGAAAGCAAAGCTGCCTTTTCATTTCCTCATGCCACCAAAGCCAACTTCAAACACATCTCACTGCTACCAGCTCCATAAACACCGCTTGTCCAGGTTAGCTCTTGGTGAATTGCCATGCAGGCACTGCTGGAATCTCCTGCTGCACACACACACAGTGCTTTGAGTTGAGAAGGGCACGGTGCTGACTAATATAAACTGGTCGGATATGGATGTGGGGGAGCGTGGGGAAGGAGCGTGGGGAGGGAGCGTGCTCCTTGCTGGTGGCTCTCAGCTACAGGAGATGACTAATCCTCACTGTAAGGAACAGCTTGAGGTCTGCATGGATGGGCAGAGCTGAGTCACTGTGCTGCAGCGGCGCCGGCTTCCAAACGCAGTCATTTCTTATTAATCAGTGCACGGTGTGCAGCTCGCAGCCTCGCAGGGTATTTTTAGTGGAAGCGGCCGTCCTTGGCCAGCCGTGCAGCGGGACGGAGCGCCTCAGCTCACTGCTTCCTACCATCCCCAGCTGCTTTCTGCTCCGTGCTGCTTTTGGCAGGGCAGCGTTCAGCTTGTGAGCCTGTGTTCCTTTCCACCCTCAAACTTTCCTCCTTTGCAAAAAATATCGTCTGGTGGGTCTGGGAGAAGGGAGGTTTTCCTGCCAGCTGCGTGTTGGCAGAAGGGCTGCCGTCGTGGAGCGACTGTAAATCCGCCGTTAGTCAGATGTCAGGGCTGTTGTTTGATTTCTTTCTTTCTTTTTCTTTTTTCTTTCTTTTTTTTTGCATTTATTTTTAAACTATTCCATGTTTGATACCTTGTACAATAAATCTGCAGAATTTAGAGGACTGCCAAGTTCTTCATTCTTCCTCTGCCCATTCCACTGCTGGCCCCTTCCACCCCGGGCTGGCAGCACCAGGACTCACTCCCCAAGCACAGATCTGGTAGGAAAGTAACTTAGCACGCACCTCAAGTTTGTTGAAATATACTTTTATTGCATTTCTGCAGGTTTTACAAAAATATGACAATAAATTAAAAAGAAATAAATAACCCCCCCTTCATTTCTTTCAGTTGCCAAAGAAGTAGCACGCAGCAAGGGGAAAAAACAAAGAAACAGTTCCCTCCTTTGTACAGTAACTGCCCAGAAGTCAGATAGCAGACAGGCGGCTGCTGAAGAAGTGTTTTGTATAGAGAAACGTTGAGAAGTGCCCTGGATGCAGGGCCCTGTCCTCTGCTGAACGGAGCAGGAGTGGGTCGTGCCAGGACTGTTACTGCCACGAGGGAAACGGGGCAAACAAAACTCAGTTTAAGAGCAGCGCGTTTTAACTGAGAGCTGAGCGAGATGAGGCCAAGCTGGGAGGAAGCAGAGCAAACGAAATGGTGAGTAGGGAAATTGGGGGGTGGGGGGGCTCTGCACCCCCTGGCATCCAGGGCACAGCAGCAGTGGGGTCACCGGTACCCCAGCTCTGTGCTCTGGGTGCTGCCCTGCCAAGCGCTGCTGCCCGTCCTGCACCCTGTTTGCCTGTTCCCCTTCTCCCCTGCTCTCCCTCTGTGGGGGCAGCAGGGAGGGGGAAATTGATGTGGTGCCTGGTTCTGTGTGGTGTGGGGGGGCTGCTCTGCTCTCTGTGCCTCTCGGGGCTTGGCACGGGGAGCACAGCAGTGTGGCACAGCCCTGGCCATGCTGCGCAGTGAGCGGAGCGCAGAGCCTCGGTGCTGCCCCAGCCTTATTGCTGTATTGATGGCTTGATTCAGAGATGAAAGGAAGAAACACACCATGTTGAGGGGAGATGGGGGGGGGAACAACCTGACGTTTCTGCAGCCCAGGCCTTGGGCCAGGCACAGTGATGGGGCGGCTGCCCCATAGCCCTCCTTTCCCCCTGTTTGCTTTGGAGATGGTGGGTGGCTCGGTGGGGGCATTGAGCAGGGCTGAGGTCAAGGAGCTGCCCTTTCCCACGCCCTTAAGCGAAGCAGCACCCAGCAGAGCCACGGGCAGCCGCTTCCCCTCTGGGCTGGGGGCTGCCAAAGCACTAACACTACACCCAGCGAATCGTCCAGCTCGCCAGAAGCAAAGCTGCTCCCACCCCCCCCCATCACGTGCCCCCACCCTCCCACCCCATCCTCCTGCCAGGCTCCAGCGTGCGTCCGTGCGCGAGTGCCTTATTGCAAAGTAATTCCACAAAATAGGAAAGCAGAGAGGGCGAGGGAGCGTTGCAGGTCCAGGGCGCTCCCAGCTCTCATCTCCGCCGCCTGCAGCCATTGCATGAAAAATGGCAGAGTCGCTCGCATTGGGTTTTGTTTGGGTTTTAGTGCAAGAAATGCTCCCCGTGCCTGGGGGGCGCAGCAGCCAGTGCTTGCTGCTCACCCCCTCCCTCCCGGCCGTTTCTGGGCAGCTCACTGCCCCGTGGTGCAGCAGGATGCAGCCGTGGCTGCAGGCACGGGTGAACGGGGCTCCTCACTGCCGTCCGTCCCTCTGGAGTGGAGCTGTGGCCCCGAGCTGCACCCCTTGGAGCTCTGCGGGTCTGGGGACACCAAATCCTCCTTGGATGACCTCCTGGAGACGGCGGGCACGGAGCATTGCCCGTTGGTGGTGCAGGACAGGATGCTCCATCCCAGGGCACCGCCGGGCCTCCATGGGGTTGTGATGGGGTCCCAGCAGAGGGGCTGCGATGGAGGGGCCGGGATGGGGCCGGCGTGCCTGGCTCAGAGTCTGTAACCCCCGCTCTCCTCCTCTGCTCGTGGCTCCGGCTCCTCGCGGGCTCCATCCTCTGGAGCCCCATTGAGGTGGGACTTGCTGGGGCCCGGCCGCTCACCCCCATCTGCAGAGGGGCCAGCACGGGGCTGGGGGGAGGCGGTGGCCCCGTTGCCGCCGGTCCCTTCGGACTTGCCGAAGTTGAAGAGCTTGCCGGGGTTGAATGGCTTGGTGGGCGACTGCACCTTTTCGGTGGCCGCGTCCCTCTTGGTTTCGGGGGATTTCAGGAACTTGAAGCTGAGGAAGCCGGGGAGTTTGTTATCGCTGCTGGTGGGGGACTGGGGGGACCTGGCGGCCGTGCTGCCTGCCCCGGTCCCCCCGGAGAGGAATTTGCCCTGCAGAGGGATGATCTGCTTCAGCTTCATGACGTTATTGGTGGCCAGCAGCGAGCTGGGCCGCTTGGGCTTGTCGGAGCCGTGCGCGGAGGACCCCCCGGAGCCCTTCCCTTTGCTCTGGCTCTTCTCGTGGGCCGGGTCCTGCCCGGCTGCCTCGGCCTTGGCCTCGTCGCGGTTGGCCTCGCGCTCCTTGCGCGCCTGGTACTCGGCGTGCCGCTGCCGCTCCTCCTCCTCCCGCTTGCGCCGCTGCTGCTGCTGGAAGTGGTGCTGGGCCTGGCGCTCGTGCTTCTGCCGGCGGGAGCGCGTCGGGATGGGGACGCCGTGGGGACGGCCCGCGTGTCCCCATCGCCCCCCGTGACACCTACCTTGAAGGCCTCGCGGCGCTGGTACTCCAGCTTGGCCATCTCCTCGGCCACCCACGCGGGGATGTCGGGGATGGCCACTTGGATGACGTACTTCAGCAGCAGGGCGAAGTGCTGCGGGGATACGGGGGGAACGCTGAGCACCCCGATGCCCCCTCCCCAAATGGGAGATTCTGCGTTGGCACCGCCCTACCTCCAGCACCACCACCGAGATGATGGCTCCCTCGGGGCTGAGCCAAGGGAAGAGCCGCTGCAGCTGCCCGCACTGTGCGATCAGGTAGCAGTTGACCACGATGGCCAACACGCCCATGGCCTCCATCACCTTCTGTAAGAGGCACAGCACCGGTGATAAGCGTGAACTCTGTGATCACGCCGGCCCCCTGCGGCCCCCGACCCACCTGCCACTGCCCGATGCTCTCCACCCTCTGCCCGAAGGGTCGCTGCAGCCCCGTGCACAGTTTGAAAGCATCGCTGCGAATCTCGATGATGTTGTTGACCAGCGCGCACATGGCGGCCAATGGGAAGGCAGAGGAGAAGAGCACCACGTAGCCAAACTGGATGAACATCTCCTGGTAGTCCTGGAAGGTGTCCTGGCAGGAGGAGGAGGAGATTCCAGACAGGGCTGGATGGGAAACCCGGTCTGGTGGGGGGCACCCATCCCATGGCAGGCAGTCAAGTGGACGATGTTGAAGGACCCTTCCAGCCTACCTTTCTGTAGTCCTGTGATCTTAATGGTCCCTTCCAACCCACCCAATCCGTGGTTCTGTGGTCCTTAAAGACCCTTCCAGCCCAACAATTCCACGGTTCTATGATCTTTAAGGACCCTTCCAACCCAACCCTTCTGTGGTCCTATGAGGGGCAGCACATAGCAGTGGCACCAGGACGCTCCGTGCTGCTCCGCACCGTGCTGACCACTCACCTCGTACTTCTTCATGCAGCTCTCCACCTCTGCCTGCGTCAGCTGTGTCGAGTAGTCCTCCTCGGGCGGATCGATCCATGACGCCCGGTTCTGCCTGCGCCCATCTTCCTCACCCTCGTCTTCCTCCCTCCTCCTCCTCGTGACCCGTGGGCCTGTGGCCGGCACCGCTGCTTTGGCCGGGCTGCCCGAGGGGCCTTCAGCATCCTCCTCATCATCAGCCAGCTCGAAGACGGAGGCGGGGTCCATGCCCTTCTCCACCATGGTGGGGCTGCCCTCCTCCAGGAAGCTCTCCTCCTCGGTGCCGCAGGGCTCGGTGCCGCGCCGCTCCGCCTTCTCGATGAAGCTCACCTTCTTCAGCTTCAGCCCACAGTCCAGCGCGCTCTCATCCTCCGAATCCGACTCCCGACGCTCTTCCTCCTCCTCCTCCTCCTCGGGCACCCCACAACCCCCATTCAGACACTTCTTCTCCCCCCGCGGCCCCTCGTGTGCTGCTCCGGCAGCCGGGGCTGCGCGGGGTTGGGCGAGCAGGCGAAGGATGGTGTGGGACAGCTCACGGAGGTTGCGCAGGCTGAGCTCCCCCCGGCGCAGGCGGCGGTACAGGTGGGGCTGCGACACCTCCTTGACGTTCTGCAGGAACTGCCGCGTGATGAGCAGCGTGGCCAGCATCTGCGGGGACACCGCTGTCACCGGGGGGTGCCACCACCCCCACATCCCCCCCCCGACCCCATCCCCGCGGCATCCCGGCAGGGCAGGGCACCCATCCCTGCCGTCCCCTTGGTGTCACCTCAACGTCACCGAGGTGGGGATGGGAGCCCCAGGGCTGGGGTCGAGGGGGGGTTCACGGCAGCATGCACGACCCCCGCCCTCCCCGCTCCTACTTTGGATACTCCCAGTCTCCAGCAAAAGCCCAGGAGGCCCTTAAGGAAGATGAGGGAGAGGTGGAGGTGGAGGAGGATGAAGGGGAGGAGCGCCTCTTTGAGCTGGCGCACGAGGCTTTGGGACAGAGAGAAGATGAGCAGGAGCTGCGGAAGGGACAGACGGACGGACGGACGGACAGACACAGACAGAGAGACGTCGTCAGCGGCCGCTCGGCCCCAGTGTGGCATGCGGGGACCTGGGGGGGTAGCGGGGGGGGGACGGGACGCGGGCGCTGCTGGCTGGGGGACGTCCGTCTGTGTGCACCCGGGTGGGACGGGGGGGGTCCTCGCTGCCCCCACGCGGCCCCTCACCTCCTTCAGCCGTTCCATGTCTTTGAGGTAGAAACCAATGTAGAAAAGACTTAGGTATGAATTTACAAACTGAAACTGTGGGATACAAGTGGGGGGAGGAGGGGGTTAATGTGGGGATGGGGGACACCAAGACCCCTCCCCACCCCCTGTCTGTCGTCCTCCCCCCCCCCCCTTACCAGGACGATTTTGATGATGAGGTGTTTCTCGTAGGCACTCTGCAGGCGGTAGTTTTCTGCAAAGCCAAAGGGTTTGCGGTCAGGGGGTCCCCTGCTGCTGCCCCCCCCTCCCACCCCCCGCCCCCCCAGCCCCACGCACCCATATCATTCAGCCAGTAGGCAATCTTCTTGTAAACCTCGTCGCAGGTCGTGACAATGACGGCCAGCACGATTTTGGGCAGGAAGCGGAGGATGCGGGGCAGCTCCTTGACACTCAGCACGAGCTCCTGTGGGAATAAAGTCACCGGGGGGGGGGGGGGGGGTGGCGGTGGGGCTGTGACCCCCCCCCAAGTGTGACAACACAGCCCAGGCCCCACCTGAAGCTGGAAGCAGCCCAGCATGATGAGGAAGACGAAGGAGAGGCAGGCGAGGCAGACGGGCAGGCTGACCAGGCACTGGAACAGCAGCCGCTTCCAGGGCGGGTAGTAGAACTCCTCGGCGCTGGTCACAGGGCTGATCCTCTTCACCCCCTAACAGGAGGCACAGCGCTGTGACGCCACTCGTCGTGGGGACCCCCACCCCAGGGCCAAGGAACCCCCCTCTGCCCCCCTCCACTCACTCTGAATTGGGGCCTGGGCTCCTCGATGGACTCTGCTGGGGTGTCCAGCGTCCCCCACTTGTAGGCAAACTCTGCCCCACGGCGCTTCCACTCCTCCAGGAAGAGCGTGGCCCAGACGACGTTGAAGATGGCAAACACCACACAGCAGATGTCCTGGCTGGTCTAAGGGGGGACAGCAGCGGGGTCACTCCCCTCCCACCGCCCCGCAGCCAAGGTCCTGGGGGACCAGGGGTCCTGGGGGCTACGATTGCAGTGCTGAGCGTTGGGATGCCGTGCAGCAGATGATGGGACTGGGAGCAGCTCTGCTGATGGGCCCCCCAGCCCCCAAAATGTCGGGGTTGGCTCCATCTCCTGCCCCTCCACACCTGGTCGCTCTCGGTGAAAGTGTAGAGGATGGAGCCGAACACAGCAGGGTACACCATGGCCGAGGTGTAGAAGCCGAGCCAGGCGAAGTACATGGCGATCTTCACCCCAAAGTAGTCACAGATCTCATCTGTACGGACCGAGGGGACGTGAGTGGGACCGGGACCCCCGGAGCCCCCATTTCCCCTCCTCCCAGGGCCTCACCGAGTGGCTGCGCCTCGCAGATCGCCTGCACCCACGACTTCATCAGCCGTTTGAGGATCCTCTGCTCGTGCAGTGGGAAGACCTGCTGGATGACGCCGCGGGCCGCCAGCTCCGGGACTGCAGCACGGGTGGGAGGTGAAGCTGGGACACTGCTGTCCCCCCCCCAGCATGGAGCAGGTTGGGACAAAGGGACAGCAGGGAGGGGGGGCTCGGTGCCACGCGTGAACCCCGTGTCTAACCCTGGTGACGGCACCGCGCGCCTGCTGTGCCCGTGTTCATCCCCGTGTGCTGCAGGAATGGGGACACCAGCGGGGACAGGAACCCTCTGGGGACAGCAGGATGTGCTGCCATGGCACAGCAGGGCTGCAGGGAGGTGGGTGGGCAGGGGGAGCCGTGCGGTGCCATACTCACTGATGGGCTGTCCCTCCAGGAAGTGGATGTTGTGCAGTGCTTCGCCCTGCTTGGCCCGCAGGTTCTCCAGCCAATACCTGATGATGTTTTGCCGTTCCTGCGGCACCGTAGAGGGGTGAGCTTTGGGGACACGGTCCCTCTGCCTGAACCCCAAATGTGACACCCGTGTCCCCCCTCTGCCTTGGCCTGTCCACCCCCAGACCCGTTTTGTCCCCAGCACGGGAAGATCTCAGTCCCCTTCTCCATCTGGAGAGGGGGGATGACCCATCTTCTCCCTGTGTCCCCACATCCCTACCCAGGACCCTCATCCCACCTGAGAGGTGAAGAAGTAAAGCTCATTCTCGATGTTCTCATAGATGTAATCCTCCTCGCAGGAGAAGCTCCTCATGCCGCCCCCAAACTCGGCCTTCACCGGTTTCCGCAGCCCGATCTCATCGGCCCCACGCAGCAAACTGCAGAGAGGGGATGGGGCTGGGAATGGGGCCGAGCTGGGGGCGCAGGGGGGGGGATGGGGATGGGAGCACACGCACCTCTCGTAGGTGGCTGTGACGAAGAAGGCGTAGGCGCGGGTGTGCTTGTGGTGCCGCACCTGCACGATGAGCTCGGGGATGCCGAGGCGGATGTGGTTCAGCAGCCAGAGCAGCGTGTGGTCGTCCGTGGTGTCTGCAGGGGGGTGGGCACCGATGTGTCCCCACGTCCACCCGCTTCTCCGAGGAGCTCTGTGTCCCCGGTCCCCCTGCCCTCCCTGCCCCCCTCCCCCCCTTCGCACCTGGGAAGGTCATGAGCACATCGCAGTTCTCGGTGGGCACCGTCTTCATCCAGGCTTTGTGGGACATGATGTAGCGCCCGGCTTGGAGCAGCCGCTTCCCAAAAAGCTTGTCTGCGGAGAATGGAGCGGCTCCGTCACCTCTGTCACCCACCCCATAACCCCACAACCCCACAACCCCACAGCGCTGGGTCGGCCACCAGCACAGCTGCAATGGGAACGGAGACCGCGGTGGCCGCGGCTCAGGTTTCTCCTCTGAGTGCCTGAAAAAGCCCTGCCAGCTGCAGGAGGTGACGCACGGCCCGGTATGGCATGGCACGGCCCCCCCCCCC
>NW_024885183.1:0-1857 GCF_019232065.1 Centrocercus urophasianus | reverse complement strand
GCCCCCGCTACCCCCGCTGCCCCCCCCCCCCCGCTCACCTCTGCCTGCAGCCCCACAGCGGCGCCGGGATCCAATGCGACCGCAGCGCTGGGAAACGGCAGCAAAAATGGGGGGAGCGAAAAAGCAGCCGGTCTCCATGGAAACATGGGGAGGCCCCGTGCGGCGGCGATGCGTAAGGATGGGGACGGTCCCCAGGGTCCCTTTGTCCCCCCCCTAGCCGGGACACAGCGCCTGTCCTGCTCTGGGCTGGCCGTGATGGAGGGGGATTGGCGTCCCCCTGCTCAGCGTCCCCATTGGGGTGCGTGGGGACCCCACACATCCCAGCCTGGCTGTGGGGCAGGACGAGGTCCCATGGAGCCAGCGGGTGCCACTGCCTGCTGTCAGCTCCCAGCCACCTCTGTGCCTCAGTTTCCCCTCCTGGGACGTCACTGCTGCCGGCTTGCCCCAGGGCAGGGAAGGTCTTGGGGCACAGGAAATCCTGCACACAGCAGGCAGTGCTGGGCCCCAAAAAACAGGAAATGCCAGACATGCACCTGGACGTGCACTGGGACGTGCACCAAGACCTGCACCAGGACACTGGGACAAACACTGGGACGTACACCAAGGCCCCCATCAGGACCTGCACTGGGACCTGCGCTGCTGCCTGCACCAGGACACGCACTGGGAATCACAGCAGGCCCCGTCCCAACCCGCTGGATGCACCCAGCTCCGTGATCTCCACCCCAGAGCCCAGCAGGGCCCGCCCAGCAGCCCGGCTGAGACCCAACAAACTCATCTCCCATGCTGCCAACATGCTGAAAGGCAGCACTGTGGGTGCAGGACCAGGACAGCGCCGGGCTGACAGCCAGAAGGGGTGGAGAGGCAGATCCTATATGGGGGCACTGCTTGCCCACCCCACACACAGGGACTGCCCTGGAGGCGGCGCGGGGCCTCGCACAAGTGTGCCATTGTCAGTGCCAACGCAGCTGCAGAGCCAGGATGGCACCAGGGAAGCAGCTTCAGCTGGGGATGGGATGATTCTCTGGGACCCCCCAACTCTGCTTCATCCACACTGAGACCCCCGGGCTCGGTGGGACCCCTGCTGTGCTTGGGCACGGATGGGGATGAGCAGAGCGAGAGATGCTGCTGAATTATTGATGCCCACCAAGGGACGTGTAACCTTACCCGGGGCAGTGGGGGGTGGAAAGGGGGCACGGGGGGGGGGCACAGAGCTGCACGCACGTCCCAAACACACACGTGTGCCATGCTGTGTGTGTGACCCTGCAGTGCCACACGTGTGATTCCATGGCACAGCCTCAGTGGCACCGCACTGCCCCACAGAGCCATGGCTTTCGGGTGTGGGGTGGGCACCTGCCCGAGGTCACCGGGACAGACGTGGGGGGGCTGCAGAGGGGTCCCAGCGTGGGTTTTGTCCCTTTGATGGTGACTGTGCGGGAGGGAGGAGGGGGGCTCTGCTGCCCCCTCTTCTGGCCTTGGCGCCGTTCCCGCTCCTTGTCCCGACGATTTCCCCCAGGTCCTCCCGGTGTCACCCCACAATGTGGGGACGGCGCTGCCGCTCCCCCCCCTTCCCCCCCCCTCCCCGCCATCCCCGCAGCCACCGCTCACCTTGGGGTAAGGTCACCGCAGCCGCAGGGCTCCGGGCACCCAACCACTGCCACCCGCCGCCCCGCGGAGCGCATCGGGAGCACCGGGCGGTACCGCGGGGGGGGGGGGGCGGGGGGCACAAAGTGGGTCACGCTGCTGCCACGAAACCCCGGTCCCAACACGGCCACATCCCCGGCGCTGTCACCGGCTCGGTGTCCCACACCGCTGGGACCCGGTGACAAAGCCCTCGTTCCGCAGCCCCCACCCCCACCC
>NW_024885182.1:26631-29685 GCF_019232065.1 Centrocercus urophasianus | reverse complement strand
ATATTTTATATACTATTTTTATATTTTATATACTATTATATATATTATTATATATATAATATATATTATATATATTATATAATAATATATATTATATTATTATAATTATATTATATAAATATATATATTTATATTTTATATATATATTTATTATCTTCAACACCAACAAGTGTCCAGCTCACCACCTCTCCTGCCCCTGGATTTCAAGCATATATTTTCTTCATTTAAAAAGGACATATTTTGTTATAAACTTGCTAAAAAACTGTATGAAAACCAACTTCTTTTTCAGCATTGAACCTTTACCATTGTGTTCAGTGAAACACACTGTGCTACTAAAACACATGAAAGACAGATCTCAGTTCTAAAGATACACATTTATAGAAGGAGAGAATGGACAACAGATTACACCCACAGTGCAGAAGGATGCTACGACTGCAGCGTATGGTAAAATACCTCCACAAAAATTTCACAGTGCTATTAGTCTGGAAATGACCAACAAAACCAAAACTGGGATTCTTGCATAGCATCTTCATCAAAAGGCTGTCATGAAATTGTGCTACAGAGAAATACAGTGAAATGTTGAAACATTTGAGTAATAAGCAGAACTGCAACAGCTCAAAACCAAACTGTTTTCTTATCACACTTTCCAAAATTTTTCTCCTTTTTCACCTTTTGGCAGGGGGAGTGGGGGTGTTGATTATCTTTTCATTTCCCTTACCAGTTGCCAAGCCTATTTAACAACAACAAAATAAAAAGGATAAGCCAATAAGGTACGTAAGGTCTTATGAAAACACCTCTGCATCCACACAGAGTCAGCAGGCTGCAAAAATATTACGGATGAAATACTTGCATCACCAGCTGGCCAAAACCTTAAAGGAACCTATTACAAGCCTTACCAGCGTACAGCTGGGCAAAGAAAGCATCTTCTGCTCAGCAGAATGACTGCAGTGAACCAATAGAAACCTATCAGATGCCACAGCCTCAGACGTCACCTGATGATGCTCTTCTGCTCAGAAGGAAGGGGGGCAAGTAATAAATAACTGACAACTGTGCATCTGCAGAAATACATGTGCCTGCAAAGTAACTGCATCCTTATTAGGATCCCCAATTTTTAACCCTTACTTCTTCAGTTGCATTACTGTGCTTACAACCAGACATCATCCTCTCTGGCTGAAAAACTAGTTTCACTTCAGAAAGTTATTTGACTAGATGACCCATTGGTTAATGTAAATACGTACGTTTTCTATGCCACTAAAAATAATCCATTTTGCCTGAAAGCTGCACCTGACATTACAACTGAAAAATACGTGCCAGCTAATTCCACTTAGGCACAAAACCCATTACTGCCTTCCTGCCGTTACACCTCCCCTGACAGAGACTTTTAATCAAAGTGAATTTACTTAGCGATTCCATTTGGTCTGGCACCCTAATTTCCTGCAAGAAAGTGCTCTGTGCATTTTTTTCTAGAAGGCCATCACCACTGCTTTAAGTGACCAAAACAAGGCAACCCACTCTCCACAACATGTCTGCCAACAGACAGCCACGGAGAGGGGAGAACTCATCTGTCCATCTCAAATGCACACTGCCCTTTTCAGAAAACTGTCCTTGCACATTGCCCCATATAAGCAACTCTCACTCAGTTTAGAAGGTATCAGGTGTCAAAAGAGAATGGGGCTGGGCTTTTTGGTGGCACCCAGTGACAGGACAAGGGGCAACGGGCACAAATTGGAACAGAGAAAGTTGCATGTGAATGAGAGGAAAATCTTCTTTACCGTGAGGGTGACAGAGCACTGGAGCAGGCTGCCCAGAGAGGCTGTAGAGTTTCCTGTGGAGGTATTCAGGACCTGCTTGGATGTTTTCCTGCGTGACCTGCAGTAAGGCTCCTGCTTCATTCAGCAGGGGCATCATCTCCAGAGGTTCCTTTCAAACCCTCTGTTTCGGTATTTTATCAGAAAATAAAATACGTTACTGGATATCAAATTAGAACATCTAGAAGGATAAGGGAGACAGTCTAAGGACAGTGTTTAGGTTTTTTTTAATCCTCTATGATATCTATTACAGCAGAGTGCCAGCATATAAGAGGAAGATGGCTTCCAGTGCAAATTTGTTCCCACCTTTTACACTGGTAAAGAAATTTGAGTAGTCCCTCTTATGGTAATTGTTAGGAAATCATTTACGCACTGAAAGTAATATATTTAAAGTAACATCTGATAGCAGCAGGGAGCTGCAGATCACATTCAAACAAATCAATTTGGTTCTCCAGCACAAGAAGACCGGATCACCATTAAATGTCTCACCCCACCTGCTGAAGAGTTAGCATCACATTGCAGTGGTCATCCCTCTCCCTCCAGCTCTACCAAGAGCAATTACATGCAACATCTAAGGACAGCTCACCACTACCAAGGAAACAGTGATTGTCACAACGCAACAGAACGTTAAGGCCAGTGAGCAATAACCAAATATTTATAAATAACACTGATTTCTATTAAATCCTGCTTTTCCAAATATAACCAGAATAAAGCACAACAATTCTGTAGTGTACCAAGTGTATATTTCAATTTACTGTATGCAGTCTAACAACAAATTTGGTCATAATTTACCAGATATACATAAATGATTTAAGTAGTAAAAGAAGATTCAGTTCCAAGAGAATAAGTTCATACCTCGAGGAAAAAATAAACAAACAAAAAAATCAACAGAAAAAGGAAGATACATTGAGAATGTAGAGCCAGGTCCAGTTTCTAAGCATTAAGTGAGCAGTATTCTAATAAAGCAGATTTAGGTGAATTTCAGATATATATATATATATTTATATATATAGACAGATCTACCAATTGTAAACTATGGTTTTAAAGGGGATAAATGGGATGGAAAAATCTTTATGCTATACTTACATATTCACAAAGCAGAACATTACTTTAACGTTTAAAATACTTTTTCATTCATATCATCTTTGCCCAACTAATTTCTACTTTGGACCCCACCAGAATTACACATTACTTGTTTCAGTATAGAACAATGAGAATAAAGATGTACTCTTCAGTGTAAAAAAAA
>NW_024885182.1:0-26531 GCF_019232065.1 Centrocercus urophasianus | reverse complement strand
AAAAAAAAAAAAAAAAAAAAAAAAAAGAAAAAAAAAGAAAAGAAAAAGAAAAAGAAAAGAAAAAGGCACCCACCCACCCCACCCCGAGAAAACTAATCATCTGTCAGGTTTACAATAACGTGGAAACTACCAATGAAACAAATTGATGATAAAAAAAAAGGTATTTTAATTCCCATATAACTGTAGTTCAAACTCATCTCAGCTTCAATCAGCAAAAACAATGTCTTCACATCGTGTTACTGTTTACTGATGGAAAGGACAACAGTAAAGCTCGTCTCTTTCAATACATACCAACTTGGATCAGATGGAGCACCGTTAAGATTCTGTCCATCAAAGCATAGCTCAAGGCTATCACACAACTAGCATAATTTAGTTACCTGATATAAAATAGGAAAAATATACTCCTTTTAAAATGAAACAAAGCTGAAGAATATGGTGACCCTCAATTGGTTTTTATACAGTACTGTCACACTGGCCTAGCTATGTGTTATGGTAAATGCTCTGCATATTTACTCGCTGTGACATAACAGCACATCAGATGGATTGTTCTGATGATTGCCTGAACTCGTTTGTCTTCGGCTAGACAACACACAAGAGTTTAAGATAAAGATGTAATGCCCTCCCCTCCCTACGAAAGAGGCCTGAAAATCATTGGTACAATATTACAAGCTTAAGAAAAAAAATCCACATCGCTACAAAAATTCAAGTTTAAATGCCTTATAGAAAATTTGAAATAAAGAGCATAGGGAGCAGATCATCCTGAAAAGTACACAACTCAAGGAGCGTTGTTTTGCTTTGGACTTTGTTTCGTTTTCCTTTTTTAAAAAAAGAAAATCCAGCAAATTAAGTCAAATGCAAAAGAGTTAAATGTAACTGGTTTATATTAAATGCTAGCAATATCCCATTAAATACAAAAGAATAAAAAATAGTTTGTGTTCATTTTAAGTGACGAACGATGGGCACAAGAGCCTAGTGTCCAATTTATATCACATCAACTAGCCAAAAAGCGGACAAGAAATTATATATCAAAAAGTTGTTTAATATGACACTTTCTCCATTCCTTGGACTTTTATTTTGTAGGACTGAGGTATACAGCAGGGAAGTAAAAAATGTGAAGGGGGGGAGCCTTAGAGGGGGAAAGGAGCTTTATTACAGATGCTTTTTAGTATGACTGTCTCTGACTAAGTGGCAGAAGAGCAGCCCATGCTCTGATCAGTCTGTTCCTTTGAGAACCGGTCATTTCTCCTGCAAGATTGCTCTGGAACTGTTAAGTCAATAGCAACTTTCTTGAAAATTCAAAACTGTGAGGAAATAGACTAAATTAATGCCATTATTAACTTCTCCAGTGCTTATCACCTGTACCACCTGCTGGCTTAAAGCCAAAACTTTTAAAACCAAATTTCAATAAATTCTTGGCATTATCCATGATGCATATTTAAGTAATTGGCTTTCACCTATCAGCATATGGGAGAGGTAAAGTTTGTATGGCAAAGACATGCTTGTGGAAGCAAGCCCACTAGCCCAAATTAGCATTACTGGTTCACTAGAAGTATGAGTGGATTTGGGGATGCTGTCTTTGTACTTCCACACCAAGTTGCAATCTTCATTCATGTTAACAGATACATGAATGTGTAATGTAAGTACAGTTACTATATCTGAATAGGACCCAAGTAGCTATATCCTATAAATAATAAAAAATACATTTTTCTTTTGATAACTGACTGTAGATGTGAGGACTCTGTATAATTCAACCAAACGGTTGTATGCTGTACAGTCCTGTGCAAATATCATAAAAAATTAATAATCCTTTTTTTTGCTATAAGGCTTTGACCCTACATTTTTCACAGCAACTTAACTACCATCCAGCCTGTACCATATCTCACAAGCCTTCAGTCCAAAATTCAAATAGTCAAATAGTCAATCCATACAGTGTCCATCTGCAGCACCCTGAAGTCATATGCTCTCGTCAGTCATCTAAAGGCATACAAACTTCACCAGATTCATCCCATCGAGACTGGTCATTCTGTTCTTCTACGTCATCACCAAGCTCTTCATCACCTTCTCCCACTTCGTTTTCTTCATATTCTTCATCCCTAGGGAAATCTGTGTCCTGCACCTGGTCTGCTCCCTCTTGCCCTCCAGGCTGAGATTTATCTGCACAGTCTACACAAACTCCATAGCGTCGAGATCCGTGTCTTATTCCAACACTGGCTGCTAGCATGAAGATCTTCTTACATACCATGCATTTATACTTTTTATCCTTTTTATGCACCTATGGAGAAGAAAAATCAACAGCTGAAAACACATGCATCACACTAAAATACCACTAATGATAATTACTAATAAAAAAATCACGTAGTATCAACTCAATATTGTTCAGAGAAAGAGCACTACTAGAGTCTCATTTCCACTTGAGCTATTCCCACAACCAACCACCACCTTACTGTTCAGCACACAGCTAAACAGCTGCCTGTTCAACAAGCAGTCATTGGCCACTCACTGCTCAAAGCCACTGAATGGCACAGAAGACAACACAAGTTTATGCTGCACACAGTACCATAACAGACATGCTGTCCATTTAGAAAACTACCTTTACAATATTAAGCTCCAGAACCACCACAAACAAGAGTTTAAATTCTGTGGGAAATGGAAGAGCATTCCATCTCCCTACTCCCACTAGCCAGTCAAGCAAAGCCAAGTCTAATATCTTTTCACTCCATTTCCACTTTCTTCCTTAGGGTGAGCCTGCATACAAAGTTGAACTACTGTGGACTAACTTGAGGAAAATAAACCTTAATATGTAGCCAATTAAGCAAGTGTTACAAAGCTGTGCTTTTACGAACAGGGAAGAATGAACTAAGAGAACTAAGAGAACTAAGTAACTAAGAGAAGAACAACATAAAATTAGGCCAAGATACAAAGTACTTTAGTCCTTCCTAATATCTACAGCTGATACAGGATGTATTTTTCTCCAGCACCTAGGCTTGTTACCATACTGTTTTACACAAAGTAAAATTCTTTAGATGTTCCTTGTGGGAGGTGGGGGAGGAATTGGTTTTCTGAATCCACTGTGCACTGCAGGTTAAACACAGAACTGAACTGACTCTACAATGATTTTCACCTTGCTTGACTTCATCTTTTCGGGAGGAAACATCTTTACCTCAAGACCTGGTCAGATACTGTAGGACAGAAAACTGAAGTGCCACTGTACTGGTCCTGTTACAAGACCTACAGGGTACTGCTGCTACCTCCTGGAGTAAGGCACCTCCACGGTATCACCACCAAGGCAATAGTGACCTTACTTCCCCTACCGAGTCACAAAACTGCTCCATGCCATCATCACCTCCATCACCTATACACGATACAGGACAAGGTTCTTCAGACTCGGTAGCCCCTGATGTCCTTCCTCCCTTCATGGACTTATGTCTTCACCAAGTTATAACAGGGGAGCAGGATGAGAGGGAGCAATTTCATGGTGGAAACATATTTAAGGTGAGAGAATTCAAGTGGAACGTAAGGAACACTGGTTCTAAGATTTACTTCATAACTATTAACATGAACTGTTCCACAGGTAGGCACGTTAAGAAATCTGAAAACTACTATTTATCAGAATCACAGAATGGCCTGGGTTGAAAAGAACCACAACGATCATCCAGTTTCAACCCCCTGCTATGTGCAGGGTCACCAACCAGCAGACCAGGCTGCCCAGAGCCACATCCAGCCTGGCCTTGAATGCCTCCAGGGATGGGGCATCCACAACCTCCTTGGGCAACCTGTTCCAGTGCCTCACCACCCTCTGTGTGAAAAACTTCCTCCTAATACCTAACCTAAATCTGCCCTGTCTCCATTTAAAACCATTCCCCCTTGTCCTATCACTACCCACCCATGTAAAGTTGTATCCTCTCCTGTTCTTCAACACCTTCTAGAATTGCATTCTTATAAGACTCAAGTCATCATTTTAAAAAAGGATTCTTAAGTGACTTTAGAAAAAAATATTATTGATGGACATTAGTATATTCTATGATAACAGGTTAGAAAGGAAAGCTGGGAAGACTTGCAGCTCTTCAGTGCATTCAGATAAAACCCTAGAAGCAAGCAGCATTTTCTACTTATTTGGGAATAAGAAGCCAATTGCAAGGAGGCTACAGAGATCTAGAGGAACCTTCACGATGAAGGAGGTTTAAAACATGTTGTAAAACAAGAATTGTTTTTATATTTTACTTTGTACTTTTAAGATGACAGCTTGGAGAAATACCATCATCTTCTCAACAGTAACGTGAAATTACCTTGAAATATTCTCTCAGTGTTTTTTGATACTGCATGTTCCCAGAAATAATGAGAGGCAGTTATTAAATAGATAGATATCTTCATCCAATTTATTTACACTATGATGAACGTAAATGAAGACGCCACTTACACACACACACACACACACACACACACACACACACACTGATGCCACCTACCAAGGAATGTCTCTTGACGTGCTCTCTTCGAGTAAACAGCTTCCCACAGATGTCACAACTGAAAGACCTCACGCCTGTGTGAATGAGCAAGTGTCTCTTTAGTGTTCTTCTGTATTTGGCTACATAATTACAGTGTGGACACTTCAGCTTGTTCATGATTAAAGTAGAGGAATCACCTACAAGAAAACAAGCCATCAGTAGAAAAGATGATGAAACAAGATTTTTTCAGTCTGTTCTGCCTGGTGAACAAAAATAAGCCAATGCCAAAAATGCCAAAACAATAAAGCACCCACGTGAGTTTTCATCAGCCACATCAGGACAATGTCTGCCTGCAGAACACTACAAATACTGGTGGACCCAGCATGTGTGATCTTGCTAGAAAAAAACACTGATTTGTAAACAAGGAACATTAAGTACAGATCATTTATTTGAAAATAGTTATTACTGCATGAGTCAGAGTAAGTGACTAGTTAGCAATATTCCACATTACAGAGGTCAACTATAATCAAAACCACTGTGCTCTGGATTCTGTGGCATTCAGACAGTTAAAACCTTCTCCCAATATTTTTCTTTTAGAACCACGTGCAAGAACCACCCACCTGGAGATACAAATCAGCATTACAATTTTAAAAAGGTATAACCAAGTAGAAATGAATGCTGACATTGACAAGAGGAGGACAGCAGAGACAACGTGATTCTGAAATAGCTACAAAGGTGATTAGTTCAGATCTTAGCTATTCTGCCCTCCAAATCTAATTTAGTTTAAGCATAGAAGAGAAAACAAGAGCAGAAAAGACTTCTGGAAGTAGCAATATCCCAGTTCTTTCTTATGAAGAGAGTTATTTGTATTGCTTGGACCAGGAACAACACAGCTTGCTCAAAGGTTATCTGCAAAACCAAGGTTTACTACAGCTGCTTTTTGCTACGTGAAACAGAAGAGCTTAGGATTCTGTGACAGTTGTGAAAAAGGACACATAGGAATAAAGATTTTGAGAAAAAGATACAGACTGGACTTACTGTGAGACAAGAATTTATGAACATGATTGTAACCATATACAAGGGAAGCATCCAAAAAGCTCAAAGGCCTCATTACTATGTATGAGAGTTTCTAAAATTCACACTGGCAGGAAGAAAGCAAAGCTGGCCAGTTACGTGCATGCCTCTGTGTAAGATGCACACAGTTAAAAAGCATCAGAAACTCATCATGACATCCAAGTTAAATTTTGCTAGTGTTCAAAGATGGGCCTTGGTATGTCTGAGTACTCACACAAGTTGTGTGTCACCACGTCATGTGATGGGTTACGTGGAAAAAACAGTTCCTGAGTTGTAGGGCTTTTAACTGCAGTCTTATATACATCAGCAGGGGTCTGGACAGATGGGCATCGGGGCTGTAGGACAGGAACTTAATAGCAGGCAGATCTCAAAAGGCCTGTTTTAATCTTTTTCTCACTAGTAAATTTCACCTCTGATGCCTCTATTTCTTCCCTTGTAAAACTGAAATTCCTTGAAGTAAACCATAAACACAAGTAATATCTCAAAGTGCTACAGAGAAGCAGGATCACTACTGCCTGCTCCTGTAAGTTCCTAAGTTCTCCCTCTTCTTACTACAATACATTTAAAGTATCTAGCAATAACACTCTTAGATGTGGTGTTTTTGGGATACATTCCAAATGTATTCAGACAAAATAATTACACATAATTGTTCACTTGAATAGGTTAAGGCACAGAAGCTGTATAACCTACTCTTCCACAACACCAATCTGACTGAAGAGGGATTTAGTTATAGCTGCACTGAGTTCAAAGCATTTACTGTGATTAAATTTTTATTTATATATAGGGAAGAATACTGAGATGCACTTTTATAGACAGATAAAAAGTTGATTAAGCATTCAAAGTCTATTTATCTGCTATTAGCTTACTAAGGAAGGTTAAAAAAAAAAACAACAGAACAAACTAACAACAATCACACCACTGAGGACTTCAGGCACCTACAAATTGAGGCACGATACAAGAGTTAAGTTATATTCTGTTTTCACCCTTCCACATATTTGAGTTCATTTTAGTTTCTCCAGATAAGCAGCTTTATTGACGTTAACCAAAAAGGTAAAAGGAAAGGGGGAAGAATACGTAAACACGTAATCTAATAAATCTCTATGGAAGTTAATCAAATATTACCAGCAGTGACACACAGGTTAAAGCACTTGTAGCAGAAGCAAAAGAAAGCAACCTGCTCTGTATCAGATATACTTGCCATTTTCCCAAGCATCCTTTGGCCAAGATTCTGGCAGCAATCCATACTTGAAATCACTTGAAGTACCCGGCAGCAGTCCATACTTGAAGTCACTTGAAGTACCCGGCAGTAGTCCATACTTGAAGTCACTTGATGTCCCCGGCAGCAATCCATACTTGAAGTCACTTGATGTCCCTATTACAGACACAGTACTACTTCAGCTTTCCTGCTTATCATCAGTCAGTTTGTATCTCAAACTATTTATCTTTCTTGAACCGCAACAAAAAAGTTTAAAAGGTTAAAACTCTTTCCATAGTCTTTCACAGTGAGATGAATAAAGCTGTATTCCTGATTTAAACGAAATTAGGTCTTTGGATTACTCTCCATGGCATCATTTTTTCTCCCCATCTTGAGAAATATTCAAAGCCTCTTTCATACCACAGGAGCATTTATGGTAAGGATATTTTATTCACTCACTATCATCATGACAGCACTTAAGAAGTTTTCCAGTGGTTTCTCTTCAGAGCTGCTATGTTCAGTGACTTCATCTGGTCTACCACAAACAGAGTACTGGTTGGTACAAACGTACATGTTTTCCATCAGAAGTGTGATTTGCTTTATTGCTTTAAACTATCTCAGTGGTATATAAAGTGCTTTACATACCTTTATTTATATAAAGTCTCCCTACAGCTACATCTAAATCCATTTTTGGATAATCATCCCCATTACTCTATAACCACATCAATTCAAGAGATCATAACTATTAGAAATAAACCAGCTTGAAATACTAGTTTGGGTCTTTAGACAAGCTCTTCATGAAGTCTGTATGGTTTTTGTAGCTTTTTCTCCCTCAGAAGAATAGAATTAGTCAGAAGCAAACAATAGCTTAAAAAGAAAAAGACATTTACTTGATTTTCGCTTGTTTGAATTCTACACTTCTGTAATATCTGCATGAGTGAAAACAGATTACATACAGCACAGAACTACAAATAGTTCACTAAAAAAAATCACAGTAGGCATTTGACAATCGTGTTTGTAGGTCAAAGACTCTTCTGGCAAGAGAGCAAATCAATCTTACCCCCGATCCTCAAGACAGGAGTTTGCTGGAAAACATGAACTCATAAATCCATTACTTTCCTCACAGGCACATAGTTGTTAAATAAACAAACTGCAATGGAAACTGGCACATTTCCTTTCATTCGTCCGGATGGTGCTGAGATCCCCACCACACTGGATTCCCAAACGTCACTGCTGTCAGAAACCTCGAGAGGGACTTCGCACAGCAAGTACTTCTATTTTTTCCTCTCAAGCCTGAGACAGTCGGTTTTAATAGTCCACAGACTTTTTCACTTGTCCCTATACTGCTCGTTCCAAGGATTTTTCCAGGAAAGGAAATTCTCTTAGAGGATAAACTACATTTTCATACAGCTAGTGGTAAAAGCAGCACACTGAAACACTTCTGACTTCCAGTTTTACTGGAAAAGAAAGTACAGATTATATATCTTCACAGTATTAGGCACAGACATTAGTCATATTTAAGGCTCAAGCAGTATTACAGTTGGCAGCAGCAATTGCAGCTGCAACACGAGAAGACAACGGTTCAAAAGAAAATAAATGAACAAATAGGAAACGTAGAATTTTACCAGATCTTTCACACAATGGCAAACGATAAGCAAAGCAGCCGCCAAACTACAGGGTCAGCATAAAGCTATTCCATCTATCTGAGCTTTTCACAAACTGAGCTGGATTGGACAAAGTAAGAGAAACACCAGTATTTTAACTAATCCACCTTAATATTTTGATATAAAAAGAAATTCAGGGACGTGTGGGGGAGGTAAGACACACTCTCCCTCCACATGATAGCGAGGGCAACAGTTTAATAAAACCCTTTTAAACTACAGACTCTAGTCGTTCTTATGTCCAAAAGAGGCAAGAACTCCTTACGCTAATTTGAAGCTATATACTCCTGCAATGCCAGCTCAACAGCTCAAGCAATAGAACAGATACCCTATGGACATGCCAACTAAACATTCCTTTGAGGTGAGCAGTAAACCTTCCTTCAGCAATGTGCAAGAAATGAAGAAGCACTGTTGTACATCTCCAGGCAACAGCAAAGAGACCTCAGGGCCCAAAGCCTCCGAATTAAAGCAGGCTTTGGGAGCTAACAGAGAAAAACAAAACTGTAGTTTAAAACATCAGACTTTTTATTTATAAGCTGTCTCCCTCTGCCCCAATAGAAATGCCCTGTCTCTTGTTGAAAGCAGATCTACAGTTGAAGTACTTTAATCACTTTCCTCTCCCTTATAAAAGGATTATCTGTAAAATCAACAGACAAGGACTGGACTGCTCACAGGTGTAGTGCACACTGTGCCCTGGCATATTACCTTACTTCCTTCTAAATAAGCATACACAAAAGACTGCCACTAAGTAAAGATAGACCAAACCAATCGCATTTATAACACTGATGCTTGGAGAGTTCTTCTGGAACTAAGAGGACACACATTGAATGTCATAAGGATCACTTCTGCTCACAGCTGATATTGAAGTTCGAACAAACTTAAGAGCTCAAATCCCTGGGTAGGTCTAGATCTTAGTCTAAGACACGGCAGAGAGCCAAAGAGACTTAAGACCTATAGTCTAGTGCAGATAAAAAGCTACTAAATCTGTCTGCCTCCAATGCAAAAAGACCTGCTGCAACATGAAAGAACACTGGTATAGATACCACAGGAGATAAGAGCTTGCTGCAGACATTTCAGTCCCTGCAGAATAAACAACTAAGTAAATCCTAATTACACCTAATACTTATTCCTTCTCAAAATAATTGCTGACTTAGAAAGCCTACTTTCTAGATAGAACGTATACCCAATGTGTTCAAAACAACTTCGAATGTCCAATGGCTCATCGACACAGGAAGGACAAAGAGTGCGACCAGGAAGCGCAATGCCTAGCCTCACGTAGCTTCCCAAGGTGGACACAGAGTCTACAGTCAGCCAAGCTCCATACTGTTGCTAAGCTATGGCATAAGATGCTAGAGGACCCAACGGCTCAAATCAGTCTCTCCCATTACCCCCACCCAGGCTACAGATCCTCTCAAACCTGCCTGCAGCTGCAGTCACTGTCTAGCTTGTTCCTGCCAAGGTAACACAGCCCAACTGATTTTGACAGGAGATTGAGGGCAACAGCATAAAGCAGTTGTGCTGGTAGATCAGACAGGGAGGGAGGGGGACACGAGAGAACACAGACAGTAGGGAGGAAAACAAAAAAAGGCAAGTAATTAGAAGCAATAATCTTCAGACCAGTTCATCTGTCTACAACCTTATCTTAATCAAAGCATGCCTTTCGACAGCGTTGTTCATTTCTAAAAACAGGTGTAAGCTAATAATTCAGATGTCAAAGAGCCTCCAACATCCAGCCGTACTCGGACTATGCAAGGAGAAGAGGTTTCTACCAGCAGTGCCATGTTTAAAAGAGAAACACAATCAAAAGAACAAGCCACAAACCGAAATAATAAGAATAAAGCAACACAAACTGATTAACTATCAGCATTAAAACTGTCAAGATGTCAGTCTGAGATTAGGACAGTTCCAAATACAGTTAAGTGGTTGCGTAGGTTTTTACACAACAGAAAAACTTACAAAAGACTTTTACTCTCTAAAACGTGCTCCTTCTCAGACAAAAGGATAAACTAGATTCAGGCACTGAAGTTTTAAAGGCAAGAGGTGAGGGGAGTATCGTCAGAAAGAAAACACGTGAGCAGAAACATCCTTAGCTTGACAGTTCTGCTTTTTCTGCATCCAAAAATCTGCTGAACTTCTGATAAGGAAAGAGACACTGGGTGGGAGAAGATTATGTAGATCAATGAGAAGATCAATGATAGAAGCCTTTGAACGGGTCATTACAGAAACGGATACGGAGGTAAAGTGCATGGAAGGATACAAAACTTCACAGGAGATATAGCTGTCCGTAATAAATAACTTCTGTTTTCTAAAAGCCATTCCAAAAGAGGAGGAAAAGGAACATGGCTTTTCCCTGCAACTTTTCTGACACTTGACTGTTTATTCAGACCAATTTAAAAAAGACAGAAAGTAGATCAGATAAGCGATTAGGCCAGAGCTTTCAAGGATTGTAAGGAGAGCACTGGTAATCTACTGATACAATCTGGCTTGCTATTAGAGCTGGATTTGTTGCTTATGTTAAGTAACATGTGACAGAAAAAAAACCAGCACTGCCAAGAGCTACATACTGGCAAGGTGAAGAAAATACATTGTGCTGTTCATTCCCAGCATATTACTCACTTCTTTAACCTTGCTTCTGAAAAGAGGTCAAAGCAGATTACTTCTGAACTGCCTCTTGCAACAGAACCCTCTGACAAACTTAAGATATTTTGCCAATCCAATCTACTAACACTCCAAATACCACTCCCAATGGCTTGTAATTTTTTGCTATTTCCCATTCATGAAAACTGGTTTACAGCTTTAACTACGGAAGCAGAACCACTAAATAACTCTGCCAGATAACCACCAACTGCTGCCAAACAATAATCTATTTATTTTACGTTCCTTCCAAAAGTCTGTCATTCACTGTCACTGCTTATAAAGCTAGCTTGCTGATCTCTCCATAAAGACTACAAAAGTGAAATGTGAGCTACTAAGGGCTGTCCTGATCCACATCATTTATTTGTGGAGGAGCTACTGATCTCAGGGAACAGACTCAAGGAAGAACTTAGATCAGAAGGAATCTCTGAAGGTCACTTAGTTCAACCCAGCTCAAAGCAAGGCTAACTTCAAAGCTGGATTATATCTGGCTTTGAACCTTGCCAAGTGTTAAATGTCTACAAAGACAGAGGTTCCATAAACCCTCTAAGAAATCTGCTCCAACAAAACTGCTTTCACAGTCCAGTCTGCCTACAGGTAGAATTTGCCTTGCTGCAACAGATGCTTTTCAGAGGTGCACAGAGGAAGGCAAGTGTCTGGACTCATGCTATAAAATCCACTTAAGACTGTGACAGACTGCAGGTATATGCCCCTCCAGCTTCCCTATGCTAAATAAATTCTGTATCCCAGCCTCTCCTCAACATTTCTCCAGTTTTTCAGATTTCCTTAAGTACCCACCCACTGGACTCCCTCCTGCTTAATGATACCTTGGGCTGCCCTGAACTGGGCACAGTATTTAAATGTGGTCTTGCAAGCCCTGGATTCAGGGAAATTATCTCTTCTCACAGCCCACTGGCTATGTTCTAGCTAATTTTGCCAGTATGAGGTTAGCCTTCACTGTTGCTATGATGCATGGCTGACTCGCATTCAACTTGCTGCCCCCAAGGACCCTTGGTTCTTTTCCTCAGTTACTACACAGTCACCCAGTGCTCAGCTGTATGATGCAGTGGTAGAAGAAAAGGCATTCAGTAAAAAAGGAAAATCATCAACTTTATGCCCACTTCAGCCCTAACATAAGGGTTCTCCACACAGTAAAGCTGCTCTTTCTGCACTGGTAGGGAGTTGCTATTGCTCCCTATTTATCAGCTACATTTTGTTTTTAGGCCATTCAAGAAAGAACTAAATTAAATCAAGACAAATATACTAAGAAAACATGCTTCTCCATTAGTATTTATTCTTACATAAAGACACAAGCACAAATACCATCGCTGCCTAGATTGTTGTAGTCAGAACAACATTCTATGCTAAACAGTTTTAAGAAAACATTCAAGAATGCTTAATTTATGTTAGCTTCTCTAGTAGTAGGCAGTCTTAGAAGTAGCAGCATCCTTGACCAAAATGATTATCTCAGGATCATCCATTCCAGACAGACTTTGCCAAAGCCTGATAAGGACAACCAAAGCACTGCATCTTTTCATGGAGCTTTGAAGAAAAGCACGGTACAAGACTAAGATGTAGACCTGTAAAAACACAGATTTGTACAAAACGAACAAAGAGCACAAATGAAAATCTTCCCAAAGAAATAATATAACCTTGCTATTCAACAGTATCCTACTCATAGTATGAAGTTCCTACGATGCAAATACTTCTGATTGTATAAATTTACTGATGCCTGCTAGAAACCGGTACAAGAAAGAAATGCTGCCTCAGTTTCTTCCACCCCATGAAATTACCCTGAGACCTGCGGGAGACAACTTCAGAATTCTCACAATGCACAGAGAATGAATGGCTGTACAGCAAAGAGAATTCAACAGGAGAAACTGAAAATACAGCTGAAAGGAAACATTCCCTGGTCAAACTTAAAGTCAGTTGAAACGTATAGCCCACTATACTATACCTACAAATGCTGAGGTTGACCAATCCTTTCTCTCAAACAAAACAAACAAAAGCAAAAGAACAACCAAACCCTAAGGCCTGCCAACCCCAAGAAACTGAACAGCAACTGTTCAATTTACACTTCTATAAACTCTTATGATACAAAGCCACTCTAGTGTAAAAGCACTCCAGGCAGTTACAGTAGTTTAATTGAATTGAACAGGTCTGCCAATGAAGAAAATCTGGAAGTTAAACGGGGAACTTATTGCTGTTTTAGTGTCAGTGAAGTCATTATTAAAAGTCCTTTAGCAGACCTCTAGCTGCAATCTAGGAGTAGATATGCATGTGAAGACAAACATGTAGGAAATCAGGGAGCTGTGGCCCAAAAAAAAAAAAAAAAAAAAAAAGACTATCTACTTTCTAGAATAATCATTATCAGGAATAAAACAGTGTTTTTTTTTCTTTCTTTTTTATATTAAGTAATCTGTATTCTAAACACATTCCATTACAGTCAGCAGCAATCCAAGAGGATCTGAAACTTCTCAATCAAAATCACTTTCACTGCTCAGAGTTGACTTTCTGAGCTACGTTTTTGAGGCACAGAAGGGAACATAGCTGAAAGAACGGCACAGCTAGCTTCTGCAGGCAGAGCTGCATATCCCAAGTGAATCTGAAAGATATGCAGCCTCTGCTTTTCTTTATGGAGTTGTTGCCACCATCCTTACCATTTCTTAAATAGCTGAGGTAATGGAAAGATTAAGTCAGCGCTTCAGACTGATGATTTCTTTAATTCAAAATGCTGCCTGTGTTTTGATTGCATCCCTTAAGATTATAAGATCAGTTGTCTATTCCATCAGAATGTGGGAATCTACCTGTATTCAGGATCATCCCTAAAAGAGGCAAATTTACTGGGCTGGACTCCTGGTTATTGGACTCTCTCTGGATGTCTTTCAAAATCCACAGGGCCTTTATTTCCTTACTACATAGGAAATGGAGCAAATAGAGAGGTTAAACATTCATTAAACAATTCTAATCCTTCAACCAGGGTACAGTACTAGGAAAGAAGACTGGGGGAAAAAAAAGCTTCCTTTCCTAATGCTGTGTTGGTTTTCTTCATATGCGAGACAGTCCAGACAAGCTCAAGCTCATCAGTCTTGATTTCTTCAAGTACAGAGTTATTTAACTCTACTGTAAAATGTTTATCAAGTTACGACTTGAGGGAGCAACATATGACAAAAACTGTGACTAGCACTACATTTTTTATAAGCAGCTTTAGACACTACTTGTAACATTATGAAAAGTAGTTGCTTTTATAGCCAACTGAATGCAAATCCTTCTTTAGTCTTCTAATCCTTACTACAAACCTACAAATTTATCCAGAACTTTTTTCCACAAAAGGCTGTTTTCACCCTGTCCTTGTTTTGTTACCCTTTTGTCAGATGCCCTCCAAACTAACATTATCACATTACATAGCCTGAAAATCATGCAAACAAATGGCCTGGTGTTAGCTTCACAAAACCAACTGATTACACCATTAAAACACTCCTAAGAACCAACATGGTCAGCTCTGGAAAGCGTAAGGAATAATAATTCACAGTTTTGTTATGAAGTCTATGAACAGAACGCATATTCCAAAACACAAACTCAAATGGAAAAACAATTCAGTCGTGGTGTAAATTTATAAAATCTACAAATAGACAGCAAAAATATCATTAATTAGAATCGCTGAGCTTTCATGTACTGGAAACTGACTAAAAGATACCGACTGATCGCACTGTTATTTCCTCCATGGTAAATGGTTAATTGCAGGATGCACTCTGGTTGTAAACAGTAAAGGCATTTTTAACAGATTATCAACTAGAAGGGGAAACAGCAAGATAGACTGTACAGTTCAGTGAGAAGGAACTCAGCTATTTTATTTCACATAGTTAAACCTGGGGAACATTTGAAAGCATCAGTAGAAGCAGATAAACGAAACAAAACCAAATTCAATTTCAAACTCATCTCAGTTTTACAAAGTGTTCTGCAGCTCAATGTGCTCCTTACAGGCAAGGTGTTAAATATAAAGCCACTGGTAATGCAGAGTGAGAGGAAGGAGAACTGAAGTACCCTCATAGCTATTTGTGGGAAAACTCACGTTCACATTTGCTTTGCTGGGCTAAGAGGCAAAAGCATAATTCAGAAATTTTTACTATGACTTATCTAACACCTTCCTAGTAGTGCCCAGTCAGAAAGTCCAATTAGTACAGAATTTAATTAAAAGGCTTTGGGCTGTGTCCCCCCCCCCCCATCTCTGTGCATTGGTTTCCATTTTAAGTTTTCATTCTGAGTCCTTAAACTGGCTTCCATTCCACCATGCCATCTATGGTACTTCTTCCCCCTTTGCAGAAGAGCCAAACAACCTAAAACCATCATCAAGGACACAGCAACTCACTTTGCATGTAATCAGACATCTAATAACCACAGCTGGTGTTAGTTATCCCCATTAGCACACCACAAAGTGTAACTGTAGAAGCTCATTCTTTCTCTTTCAGCAACCAAAGGGACATCAAGTGTATTACTTAGCTTGCATCACAAGAATTTACTATTCATTCTTTTTCTTCTAAACACATTGTCTTATGTCTGTTTCAGAAAACATTTTCTCATGAGTTTATAACTGCCTATTCATTTTGTTAGTTTTTCCATCTTCACAAAAAACTTAATCCACAACTGAAAAGTTATCATGTAACTTGCAAGTTATTCTACAACCCATTCTTGTCATTCTTCCAATTCCCCACTCTTTCTTCTCTCTCTCTCTCTTCTCTCTCTTGCACCTTTTCTTGGGTCTGGAGGGAAGAACTACAGAGTGTTTTGTAGAACAAACGCACATATCATCTATGGAATCTACCTTAACTTATCCAGCATGCAGTAGAGGAGAAAACACCAGCTACTGAAGCATAATTAAGACTGAAAGTAAGCAGTATCATGCTCTACCTCCACCATCTCTCACATAAGTTTTTTAAAAGTCAAGGCTTTAGTATAAAGTTATTAAATGTGGTTTCCAAAGTAGTTCTAGTACTGACAGAAATATGTGATTATTTACTTAGTACTGCTCATGTTGCAGTCAAAGTACCAAGGGGATCATTAGTTGACAATACTCTGTGTTTTTTTAGTTTACTTACGAAATGAATTCACTTTCTACAATCATAAAGCTTTCCATGATTTTGGACTTGACACCACAGCATAAATTCAACACATTTAATACCGTTATTTGCATCAAGATGTAGCATGAAATATATTTTATGACTTAATTCTGCAGTACAGTGGAAGACTGGAATCCTCAGTATTTCTGTCCAGAAAACTGAACAAGTTCAGTACTTGTTCAGTCATCACTGAACTGCCCCACTATCTGTTACTTCGACGGTAAAGCTCCAGCACACCTATTCCAAGTCTGCAGAATGCAAACAAGCATTTACTTCTGTAGCTGAGCACACCATTTGTTAGCTGGATTACTCTCCGTAATGTTTTAAACAGTAAAAAACTGTAACTGTCTAACCCAAATAAATCAGAAGTAAAAACCACGCACTAAATTGCGTCAGGAACTCGATATTTGTGCAATTTCTGGCAACTCAGATCCCCATTCCTGCTCCAGACTTTCTGCTGCTCTTCTTAAAGCTGCTGAAGCTAAATGCATGCTAGCAAGTAGTGCCACGCAGCACAAGTAGATCTGTTAATGTGCCTGCTGAAGACCCAACCCTCCTACCATACACATTCAGAGCTGTTTTTACTTCAGGCTCAATCTAACACTGCTGCTGTGGACCCAAGGTCTGTCAGTGGTTGGCATGTAACAAGCACATTTCTGAAACACTGCTTCCATTTTCCTCCCACACAGAAGAAACTCTCTGTAGGCCAAGCATGCTTCACAACATTAACAAAAGTACACTAAGAGAAGATCAGGAAATCCACTTTACAAGAGTACTCTCAAGCTAAACTGAAAAGCTTGTGTGGACCTACCCACTGAGTTCGGAGACAAGCAGCCCCACTCAAGCATTCACAGAGCGAGTGTCAGTTCCTCAGCACAGCTGATTTCCCACATCTGCTCGTGTTGTGTCACGCTACTTGCTAACAGCACGTCATCTCCTGTGTTGTCTGCTCCTGCTCTCAACCAAATATAGGTGCCTGTAGCTTCAGTCTGCAGTATTCTCTATTGTCACGTGTTGATGTGGTGCTCATGTATATGTGATGCAGCACAGAGATACCACGTGCCATCTGCTGGACTGCTATTCACGTATTGCCTCTTCACACCTCAGCAGCTGCCAGCAACAGAGATAGACTTCTAACACTGTGGGCAAAGGCATCTCGGGGCCCCAGTACAATTGGCTTGGTCACAGCACTCCTGAAAGGATTTCTTTCAGTCTTGTTTTTCAAGAACAAACTAAGGTCACCTCTCCTTCCACCAGAATAAAGACAGGTTTCCTAGACATTCCTGAAAACTCAAGTTGCTTTCAAATCTCCTTTTTTCATCACTGGAATACAATAATATCCACAGAAATACTATGTACCCACAGGTCTCAGTGCTGGTGCTTTTTTCAGACAGTTGAGTTTGGTGGGTTGTTTTTTTTCTAGCTAGTTAATTTACGTGTGGGTTGTTCCCCACCCCCCAGATTCTGCCATTTGAACCTGAGAAGCAAAGGTCATTCACAAGCCTCTGAGATATTTGAAAAAGACATGCATTTTAAAATGCCTCAGAAACATTCATTTCAAGAACTTTGTTCTAGCTACATCTCACATCTGTACTCTATTCAAGAGTCAACTCTGAAACTACAAATATTCAGAAGTCATACTTCCAAGGTTGATAATCTACCTAGAAATGATACAGACAAAAAACAGTATTTCAAAAATACATGTTTCAGCTACTCATGCGATACAATAGTAATTAAAAACTACCCCAAATCCTATGTGACAGTATTTACCTAGAACACACTTAACCTTATTCTAGCACTTTTATTAACCAATGATCCTTGAGAGAAAAAAAGAAAACAAAAAACCAAGGCCACGAAAAGTCAGATCCCAAGATTTGTTTAAAGGACAGTTCAACACAAAGATCTCTCCACTACGTGTCATTGGGGTATCTCTTCCCCACCTGCTGCGTAAATCTATCTGCTTTAAGAGTTAACAGGCAGCATTACTTCATCTTGTAGCTTTCCAGATATACACAGAATCAACAGCATTGCAACGCTGATTTCTGCTTCTTGCTGAGACTCAAGGAGATGACCACAAAAATTTCTGCTAGTGAAAGGAAGGAAAGTAATAAGGCCATCCCCATGCAATCAGCATCAGCTATCACGTCTTGATTTTGTGCCTAATTTTAGCTAGAGATTGAAATGTAGACATGAGGATTTTAGCTCCTACTAGCTGATAAGGACCTGCAACCAAACCTCAGTTGTAAAGAACACGTTACGTACCACATGGGATGGGTTAGACAGTTCTTTTCTCTAGCTGAAGATGCACTGCTGCAGCACAAGAGGGAGAAGCAGGTTGCTGAATAACGCTAAAGACATGCTGATTTTACTAAAACACCTTACCCACCACCATGCCTGTAAAAAAGTCACGTTGCCACATACTTGATTCAGAAATTTAATTTTCAAATTAAGTGATTGATATTAAGCAATATTTACCTGCTTCTTCTTTAATGAATGACAGATCTTCTTCCGGATATGGGACTGATGGTTGCAACACTGAGCAATCTTCTGAGTTCTCTTCAGTATTAGGTGGTATATTATAAATAAATCTTTTTGCAGTTTGGTTTTTCCTTCTTGCTTTTCCAGGTTCTTGAACTGATTGTCCCTGTGAGCCCATGTCATTCCACACAAAAACTTTTCCCTCACCTTGAGACTCATTTTCGGCCATTTCAGGTGAGCTGTCCTGGACCCAACTGCAGTCATTCATTTGGTAGCTTTCAATTTGGGCCTCATCAATAGAGTAACCATCGTTCTCAGTTTTTATGCTACTTGCCAAGTTGGTAAGGTTTCGTGTTGCCCAGAAGCTGGCAACTTTCTGATCCCTTGGAGACATACCATCCCTACTAACAGACCTCCTGTTATAATCCACGACAACGGTCTCCGGAGCTTCTGATTTTATACTTATGTTTAAGGCATCTTTAATGAAATTGCGGCAAGACTGGACAACCTCCGTCATCTGAAGGTAGCTGGCCACTGACATCACTTCAATGGCATTTTGGCTCGTAAGCACGAGGTTCCCAGAATACAAGAAGTCCAAAATGACAGAAAAACCTTGAACAGCAACAACATCTAAATAGGTAACAGTGGTTTGGTTACGGCTTTCTTTGTTTGTAAAGCAATACAGAGTCTTAAAGAAGCGGCTGCCTGCAACCAGGATGTTCTTGTGAGCTCTGAAGACTCTCCCACTCACCACAATATTGACATCACAAAGAATGCCTTTCTTCCTCTGCTCATTTAGTTCTTGCAGGAGCTGATAGCAGTAAGAGTTCTCATTTGGCCTGCTGTTAAAATCACAGTATCCTTCATTATTCAGTTCTGACGGTAACTCCGACTCCTGGAATTAGGAAGAGAAACAATTAGCTTTTCACAAATGTTCTCTTTAGTCCTACAACACTACTAAAAGGATAAGAAACTAAAGGTAATGTTATTCCAATTTTTCTTAATTAGAATCTTGGTTATAAATGCAGGCTGGAATGCATGTTTGAAAGAACATTCCCATCATCTAAGAATCACGTTCCCAGACTGCACCCTCCTCCCATATTTGGAACAAAACTGCAAGAAAGTTGCCATTAAGGACAAAGGAAATAATATTTTGGGCCAAAAGTAAAGTAAGATTTAGCCAAGAATGAAGTACTTGACTTTGTTAATCCATACATATCAAAGATTCGCAGTCTCTTTCCTAAGATTTATCTGGGCAGCTCTCACATGCGCAGTTCGTTCTTCCTTAGAAAACTCCCCTTGAAGTCAATAGAGAACCTTGATCCAGACTCAACAGTAGCTCATTACATAAAGATGATCACTTTATCTCCCAACCTGCGTCTAACTGTTCTACATCTTCTAAAGAAACTATAGCATTAGAGTGCTTGTAACAACAGGTGCATTTCTACAAATTAGGAATTTTATTTTTTTTTAATTTCCCACTGTAGAGGCCTTAGACTAAATACTGGTAATACAAGGGAACAGAATGCTGCAGGTGCCCAAACAAATGTTAGGCTTTCGTTACACTACTTAGCCAAGACTTCCTTGAATCAAACTACACTGAAACTTCCCAGCAACACCATTTAATTGGTTATCATACATGGACAACACATACTTATATGCCTCTCCGTGACCTTGTCAAGAAGTGATCTTAAACATAGCTTCAGACATTTCCCAGCAGTAGAATCAGACAATCCAACACCAAGAAATGAATTCCTAAATAATTAGTTCAGGCAGAAGCTGGTGAGTAACGAGAGGTTTGAAGTAGATTTTACAGTACTTTATAACTGTTGTTTAGACAGTGATGATTCAGACCTGCTACAAGAGAAGCAGCTAGAACAAAGCAGAAAACAACAAAAAAACCCCTCATACTTACATTAATTGATAGGTGACATCAAGAGCATTGACGATGACACCACCTTTTTTTCCACTAGATCTCTAAGAGACCCTTCCTAGCAATTAAGAATAGTTTGGAACTGGCTGGTTCCATTATGATTTTGGATAAGAATAGACTGCATTTTGCAAAATTCTTTCCTCTAATTTTCAAAAGTGACTCACAGACCTAGGAGGTAGGGGGCATTAAAAACTGCACTACCTCAACGTTACAGGTCAGCTTCAGTAAGTGGGTTTTCATGAGCTCATGATGTAAACTGGGGCTAGAACGTATCCTGAAAATGAGTACTACCCTTAATCTGGAATTATGGCGGAATTGGCTATATAAAGAAGCCATTTTCCACCATACAGGAATTATTGCCTTAAATCAGCACTTGCTTCAAGTTATAATCCCAGTGTGGATCACTAGAATGACAGCTGAGGTCACAGAATCATGAGGTCAAACTAAATACTTCAGAAGAGATTATTTCTATCTCTAAGCAGCAAGCAACGTCCAATATGATCAGAAGAGAAATTTTCCAGCATCTCCTGCAGAGAAAATTCAGTTTGTTGCCACATTCAAGACACTTCTAAACCTCTACCCTTTTTGGAAAAAAAACTTCAGTGGAAAAAAAGAAAAAAAAAAAAAAAAAAAAAAAGAAGGCAGCAGCAAGACAAGCAATTAGGCTTTTATGTGAAAATGAGGCACAGATCTTCGTCCAGCCTCAGCTTACTTCTTTCTGCGTGCTCTCTGACAAAGGCAAGCACTCCCTCTGATCAGAGCACTGAAACAGGAAGCACGTCGCAGATGCGACAGCTCAGCCTGCCACGGAGTTCTGAGCATTTCGGAGCCAGGCAGACTTTCTCTTAGTCCACAGTACAGTTTCAAAACTCTGACTACACTGACTTCGGGTCAGAATAAAAACAGAAGTGACGGTATTGAAGTGTCACCACTCTGGTCGCAGCCAAACATCAGTGGCTTGTGTCTTACACACAGTCAGGCACACGCCACAACACCTGATGGAACTTCATTTCCTGAGACCAGGCGACATTGAAGATTACTCTGCAGAAGGCCTTTTCTTTTTATGCTTGACTACACAGAAGCAAGGGAGAAGTATTAGCAATTAACAGAGAGCATACACATCTTTTTTTCCACCTAACTGCAGTACTGAACACAAGAGGTTAACTGCTGTTGGAAGCCAACAACTCTAATGCTGTACCGTGAGCTAAACGAAAGCCCTGACATCAGAACAGTTAACAAGTCTGTGCAAACCAAGTGTGACAGAGTTAGCATTTACTATGGGAAAAATGAAAAAAATGTAATGTCCCTTGGAGACTTTTAAACATCTCCCCTCTCTACAGAGAAAGTATAATACAATTCACTGGGAGGTAAAGTTAAGAAAATAATTACAGGAAAAAAAAAAAAAAAAAAAAAGAAAATTTATTTTCAAATTTCTATTACCCACGTTATGCTCATAGCAATCATCACAAGGGAACTGTTTTTTCTGATGAGAACCACAAACTACTATTTCCTTAGATGCCAATTATATTTTCAGAATACAAACAAAAATATTCCCCTAGCTTAAGTTACCTCACCACCAAACAGCTTTGTCCTTGACAACTGATAAGAAACCCAGAATAGAATGGAAGACTTTCATTCTTGTTTGTGGAATTTCCAGCATCAGCCTGAAAAGCTTCCCTCTATAGGTGAGATTAAGCAGTGGTCTAACAGAACACGAACTGAGCTCCGTTTCAGTTAACTGGTCTCCAAATACCCCCAAAGACAAAATGACTCCTCTGTATGTGCAGCTCGGTAGTGAAAGCCGCCTAACAGCTAACTGTAGCAGAAAGACGATCAGAAGCACTACTAGAAACTTGCTTCCTTTCTCGCAGTGCCACCGGCACACTCTCCTCCTAAGAGTGAAAGCAGAAGGGAGGTGAAGGAAAGCACTCTGACCACAGATTCCACCCTGGCTGTATGCATATTTAAAGCAGTAAAGCCACATTTTTGCAATCCCTTCCCTACTGCCACACCTTGCTCTACAGCAACTTTTCGATGCCCCCAAATTAATTCTCCTCCTGAAAAATAGATTTCTTACGCGAGTGTGGCTGCAGAGGGAAATCCTCTCAGAAAACAGCCCCACCAGCTGCACGCAGGACACTCTGCTGCTGCTTCACAAGCCTCAGCATCCCTCAGGAAACTCAGCATTTGGGCACTGCTACACTAAGTGCCCAACACCCAACCGAGTAGCTCCGGGTCTGGGAAGAGCACTGCATAAATAAATCCACTGTAAGTGACCGTCCTTACTCTGAAGGCCTGACTGCCTCCTCAGCCAGAGTAATTGGAGAAGTTAACTTAGAACACTACAATGCAACTTTACATTTGAAGCACGACTTCTATTCATCAGTGCACACACAAAGCAAACAATTACAGTTCAAATGGAAAAAGTAACACATCAAAGGCCTTCCTCCTTTTGGAGAGCTTCTGCTCTAAACCAACGCGCCTGCTAGGCTGGAGAAAGCTTTTCTGGCACTAATGCCAAAGCACAGCTTCAAATTATGTCCACATAAAAATGTGTTTTAAGAAGCAGCTTTGAGGATAGGAACCACAAACAGATGATAAATCTGCAACTCGCAGATCTAAATTCATCACAGAACTAAAATGTTTGGCAGTGACTTCCGAGTAAGTCTCAATTCTTTTCAATTAGGAGAGAAATAATTCCTCCACAAGTCTATTTAATAAAAAACTGAAGATAGTTTCAGACTGCATTATATCTCTCCTTAAGTTTTACCGTAGCAACACAAACTAGTTTCAACTAAAACAGAAACAAAAGAATGGAGATTTTTGTCTTCGAAAGCAGCACCAACCGACAGCTCCATACCCCTGAATTGCAGCAGCTGTAACCACTTGTGTGTTTTGGCATTCTGAATTAAAAGTGTCCCAAAAATAAACTGAAATCATCACTCACTCCTTCATGAGTGTAATATCCAACAGACCTATAGAAATTTCCACTGCTTTACTGTCTTTAACACCTACCATTTCCTTTTTGCACTTAAAGGTGGCACTATGCCATATGTTTATTAGCAGCTGCTAAACATGCCCTGCAGTTGAAAGTTGTCAAGTCAGGAATACATATGCATTGTCTCTAAGACAAAGAGTGAAAGACCTCTCCCAAATTTCATTAAATTTAAAAGGCTTTGCTGCCTCATTATGTACGTTGGAAATACAGTCAGGGTATGAACTACCTACTTTTGTTCCAAGTATCTGGTATCAAGGCATTAAGATAAAAATAGGGCTATTGTTTCGGCATTAGTTAAACATATGGATCAAGAGGAGGAGGAGTGCTTTACAAACGTGAAAGGGGACAATAAGGGCACAATAAGTGCGAAGAAAACACCCATTCCTAACCATATTTACAGCAGAGCAAGTGTAACCCACAAGTGCACCACAGAAAAACTACAGTGAGTCTTGAAAAACTGAACTCCTCTCTTTGTAAGAAGTTCCCAACTCAAGTGCAATTGCACAGGGATGCACCCAGCAATGTTTCTACTCAAAATCACCATTCCTACAGCTACCTTACAGAAACTTAAAGGTAAGGCTTGGACCAAGTAATATAGTGCAAAAGAGGCACTGACACTTACTGTTTCATTCATTATTACAATCATCATTTTTTTCCCCATAGATTATTAGTGATACAAAGGTAGAGGATCATTTTATAAGGATTCTCACGACAAGGAAAGGTTAACATTCCAATGCAAGTAATACTTGCACTAACTTTTAAGCTACCCCTTTCTCCTCCACATCAATTAGTCTTATGACAAAGCATAGAGCGGAGTACAGAAGGAAAGAGTATTACTTTTAGTAAGAAAAAACAGCATGGAGTATGTTTTATTTACACATAGCTAAGGGCAGTAAAAGAAACTTTCACATGTGACACGAAGTAACAATATCTGCTGGGAGGGAGGCTGCACAGTGACAGGACATACCTCTGTGGGGTAATCACCCACAGCAGGATGGCCAGGAACACAACACGCAAACACGAAACAAAAAAAAACATTATTGAAATAGAGAATAAATTGCAAATGAGAGATTCAAAATAGAAACTGAAGGTATTTAAGGCAAGTCAGGCCAAAATACTGCAGAGTAAATATCAAACCTCAGACTGCAGGAAACTGATAGTGACCTACCGCCATGAAGCGTGCACAACAGCCGCCTCACAAAGCCAGCGAAAGCACTCACCCAATAGGGAGCATTACTCATCTTAAAGGTGATCGTCGCCTTTATAAACCCCAAACAGCGTCTTGGATAACTGCTATTACTCCACAAATCATAACGTTTGCTTTGCAATCCTGCAGGAGTTTCACACAAAACTTGCGTTCCTTTACAACTAGCTCTAAGAACATCACTCACCTAAGGTATCTGCCATCCTAATGCCCTACCCACAGATTACAGCAGCAGCTCTTGTCCAACGTATCCTGAGCTCCTTAAGGTGCTCAAACAACACATTTAATGCAAGCACTAGGCTATGAGCTGGATGCCGGTACGCCTGCACAGCCACGGTAGGGGCTTAAAGGAGAGCTCAGTTCTAAACTGGCAGACCACAGTGATTGGGGGTCTGAGTGCAGCCAACAGCTCCAGGACGAACCTAACCCACAGCACAGCACACCGCAGGCCAGTTAGCCCATCTGAGTGGGCTTCAAGCAGCGCAGGCATCCTTTGGAAGGAAGGCTGGCGATTCAACGAGACCATTCTTTAAAACATTTGTGGATGAAGAGCATCGAATTCACCCCGACCCATCCACGAAAGCAGCCAAGAACTCCAGTAATTCTAAGTTCAGCAGGAAACAACAAAGAGCTCGGCCAATCCAAAAACGTTAGAGGAGATGCTGGCGTATTAACGCGGCTTTCAGGAAACCACATGTTTATCTCAAACAAACACCGAGCAATTACACATTTCTGGCTAAGTAACTCGATCTAAAGCAACCCGTTTGGTTAAGATTGAAACGGTGAAGCCCGGCCCGCAGCAAACCGAGCACGGACCACGGACACCCGTGCGATAGGACGGCGGAACAACGGCGATTTCACGGCGGTGAACGCCGGTTTCACAGGCCGGACACTGCCCTGCCTCCGCCAGTACCGCAGGAGGAAGTTGTAACTCGCATTTGTAAATCAGTGCAAGAACACTGCCGTGTATACGCAACTGCCGCCGCTTTAGATAAAGGCAGCCGGGGATGCGGGTCCGCTGAGCTGCGGACGATGCACGGAGCCGTGCGAGAGAGCTCGCGCACGTGGGGAAAGGGAAGGGGGAAGAGCAAAACAACACAAAAGCCACCAGAAGATAAGAAGAAAAAAAGGCAAAAAAAAAAAAAAGAAGAAAGAAAGAAAGAAAGAAAACCTGCTAAAAGGGGAGGGGAAGGCTGGCCGCCGCCTACCTGCTCGGCGCTGCCCGGCTCATTGAGGCGATGCTCGGCGGAGAGGTGGTGCCGCAGCAGCAGGGCCCGCTTGTAGTTGCGGGTGCCCTTGCAGAGTTCGTCGTGGCCGCCGGGCACGGGGCCGCCCGCCAGGATCAGCTCGGGCGGGGCGGCGGCAGCCGCCGCGGCGGTGCACCAGGCGCAGGACATGAGGCCGGTCTCCTGGCAGTAGTAGAGCCATGGGAACTCCTTCAGCCAGGAGCCCTGGAAGGAGACGTGCAGCTTCTGCAGCAGCGACTTGGGCCTGGCCAGCGGGAAGTGCCGGACGCTCTCCCCCTCCCCCGCGCCCACGCTGCTGCCCTCCGCCTCGTCCCCGCCGTCGCCCCCGGACCGCCTGCTGCTGCTGCAGCTGCCGCCCTCCGCGCCGCTGCCGTCGCCGAGGCTGCCCCCTTCGCCGTCCTCCTCGTCGTCGCTGCTGTCGCTGAGCGAGCCGCCGTCCTGCGCCAGCTCCTTGCCCTCCAGCAGGCCCTCCGGCTCCAGGCCCTCCGCGCCCTCCAGCTCCATCTCCTCGTCCGCCCCCCGCCCGTCATAGCGCTTCCGCGGCC